>NC_061111.1:248738741-248756722 GCF_002878395.1 Capsicum annuum | reverse complement strand
TTATATATATATATATATATATATATATATATATATTCATATTGTTGTGTATATATATATATATATTGTAGTATATATTTTATTTAAAGCAGTACATATATATTGAATGGTGCGTATATATATGTATATATCTTCTATAAGCGTATATATTTAACGTATAAATGTGTATATGTTTTATAAATTAGTATATAACTATATATATATATATATATATATATATATATATATATATTGTAGTGTATATATATATATATTGTACTATTGTAGATTTGTAGTATATGTTTTATTTAAAGTAGTACGTATAGTCATAAATAATTATATATTGAATGATACGTATATATGTGTAATTGTTTATATATATTTTAAAAAATATATATTGTATAATTGTAGTGTATATAGTGTATATAATTGTAGTGTATGTAGTGTATATTGGGTTTTTCATTTTTTTTTTAAATGGGTTTGATCGGTTTTCAACCGAGTTTGACTGGGTTTAGGTGGGTTTAACCGGGTTGGGTTAAGTGGGTCGGTTCAGGATTGTTTTCAACATTTTTACTGTTGAACCCGGAACTAACCCGGCCCACCTAATCCAACCCGGACCGGAACCGGCCCACAACCCGATTAAACTAAACGGGTCGATTTCGGTTTGGCCCGACCCGACCCACTTGACACCTTTAGTTTAGATTGTATATTACAAATTAATATATATAATATTTAATTTAAAACATATGTTTAACATTTAAACACAAATTAAAGTTTGGTAGGGTCCGACTTTCCATCACCACTTTTTTTTTCTATGGATAAACATCGTTGGGTAAATAGATATGGTAGGGGTCAAGCCTTACCCCTCACACTCACAATCTAAGTGATGGCTTAATTTTTTATTTTTTATTTTTAAATTATGTCTTTAAAACAGGTAGATTTGTTGAAGCTTTTTGCATCATTTTCTAAAAAACATAATTAAAAAAAAAGAAGATAAACATCACGTACTTCTTCCTTCTAGATGCAATTAGCATACTATAAATCTACGTCGAAATGCCAACCAAACTTACATACTCTTATCACAATATAAATAAATATATATTTCAGAAATCACTCTC
Source organism: Capsicum annuum (assembly GCF_002878395.1). NCBI lineage: Eukaryota > Viridiplantae > Streptophyta > Magnoliopsida > Solanales > Solanaceae > Capsicum > Capsicum annuum. The sequence continues at coordinate 248,755,625 of NC_061111.1, read as the reverse complement.
ATCTATACACAATTCTTTCATTTAGCGGATAGCACGTATGGCACACACTATGCCAATTTCAATAACACATCACAAGCCAAAACTAGTAGTACCAGCAAGTGTAACACCTCGTGTGACAAAACACCTTTCAGACATAGATGATCAAGGAAGTCTTCGTTTTCAAATGCCGGTGTTAATGTTTTATAGAAATAGTCCTTTAATGGAAGGGAAAGATCCTGTAAAGATCATAAAAGATGGATTGTCTAAAGCACTAGTATTTTACTATCCATTAGCTGGTAGGATCATTGAAAGGCCTAATAGGAAGCTTATGGTGAATTGTAATAGTGAAGGAATCTTGTTTGTTGAAGCTGATGCAAATGTGGAGCTTGAGAGATTAGGTGATTCTATTAAACCACCCTGTCCATACTTGGAAGAGTTACTATACAATGAACCAGGTTCTGATGGGATTATTGATTGTCCGTTAATGTTAGTTCAGGTAAGAAATCATTATTACCTATATTGACAATATACATATACCTTCTTTTAAGTCATCCGTATGTCAAGAGGATTTTAAAAAAAAAGCTTTTATACATGACAAAAAAAAAAAAAAAAAAAAACTTTTATCGTATTCGCACTATGGGATGGTGGAAATTTAAATGAACCATCTTGATTGAACTTAGCTCTACCATTGTTCTAGCCGATATGAAAAAAACAGTCCGGTGCACTAAAGCTATCGCTATACGCGGTGTTCGGGGAAGGGCCTACCATAAGGTGTCTCATACGCAGCCTTACCTTACATTTCTAGCCGATATGAAAGGAGAATATTTAGGGTAAAATTTACATGCATCCGGTGTATACACAAGCCAATACATGCATGACATGCGTTTGAATTTAAAGTTCATGTTACTTAACCATGATTAATCAATATATATTTTACTTAATTTAATTACATAACTATGGTATGGTTAAGTAACCCGAACTTTAAATTCAAACACATGTCATGCATGTATTGGCTTGGTGTATACACCGGGTGCGTGTAAGTTTTACCCCTTGATAATGTATTCTAATTTCTTTTATGAGATGATACATAAATATGATCCTAAACTTGACACCAAATTATAACTTTGACCTTAAACTTTGATAGTGCACAAATAGGACCTTTAACTATTCAAAACCTGAACAAATATGATCTCCGATTTTGCAACCCCCATGCGTGAGTTTCACTCGTGCCTACGTGGAAAGGTAATCCAATCACACGGTGCCAAGTCGTTAAAAGGGCTGACTTGGAGGAAGGTCATATTTGTGCAGTTTTGAATAGTTAAAGGTCATATTTGTGCACTGTCAAAGTTTTATTTTTTTGTGTTAAAATGGCGTTGTTTTTTTTTTTAATTTTTTTTTATTATTACTATAATTTTTTATTTATTTAGGGATCGAACCCGCGCAGTAGGTTGAAGGAAGCGCCCAAGAAAAGAAAATAACACCACTGGGCTATCTAAATGTCTTGTTTCATATGGTTCAACATTAATATACGTACATAAATATAAATTTTTTACCTTATATATACAACATAATTTTTTACCGAGGGGATTCAGGTGAACCCCATGGCAACCACGTAGGTCCGTCCCTGCGTTAATTTAATAACGTTAATTTAATAACATTTTAATAATGTTAATTTGATAACGTTAATTTAATATACTACTACTACTATCCTTAGTAACGTTAATTTAATAACGTTTTATTAAAATTATAATTTTTTTTATTTTTAGTATAGTTTCATCTTTAATTTAATATTTAAATAAATTATATTTAGATATATTATATAACTTAAATTCACCTTCTGCTTTTATAAAGTATACGTACCCGCGCGATTTTTTCGTATGAGGCTGACCCACCTAATTAATAAATCTTCAATATTGCTCTTTTTCCAAATGACAAAAGAAATTAGATGCTATTTTAATCTTTGAGCCTAAAATAATGAAAAAATAATAGTGAAAAGTCCTTTAAAGGTCATATTATTTGTGTAATTTTGAATAGTTAAAGGTCATATTTGTGCATTGTTAAAGTTTAAGGTCAAAGTTATAATTTGGTGTCAAGTTTAGGGTCATATTTATGTATTATGCCCTTAGATTTTAAGTTAGACGCGGCCAATTTTGCGTGTTGAACATCCGTTTTGTCACGTAGGATCGGAGTTCATATTTATGCAGTTTTGAATAGTTAAAGGTCATATTTGTGTACTATCAAAGTTTAAGGTCAAGATTACAATTTGATGTCAAGTTTAGGATCATATTTATGTATTATCTATTCTTTAATATTGTCGGTCAAAGTAAAAAGATAGAATACATAAACATGCCCTTTAATTTGCCATCACATCATATCTATGACCTTTAATTTTGGGTTTGCATAAGTAGACATTTACACTTGTATAAAGTTAACAAGTGGACACGTATGACCTATGTGGCGTCCTACGTGGTCAATTCTTGTCCTACATGACATCCTATATGTATTATGCCACATAAGACGCACGTGTTTACTTGTTCAACTTTATATAAGTTTAAGTGCACCCAAAATTGAAGATTATAGATGTGATTTGAGGTCAAGTTAAAAAGGGAATGATTATGTATTTTGCCCAGTAAAAAAGTTAAATTGTTAAACTAATATCTCTTTGCATAGGTGACTCGTTTTAGTTGTGGGGGATTTGCTGTTGGATTCAGACTTAATCACACTATGATGGATGCTTATGGATTCAAAATGTTTCTGAATGCATTAAGTGAATTAATTCAAGGAGCTTCTGCACCTTCCATACTACCTGTATGGCAAAGGGATCTCCTAAGTGCTAGATCACCACCATGCATTACATGTACTCACCATGAGTTTGATGAGCAAATTGAATCAAGAATTTCATGGGAATCTATGAAAGACAAGTTGATAGAAGAATCATTTTTCTTTGGAAATAAAGAGATGGAAGCTATTAAAAGGCAAATTTCTTCAAATTGTGAAGCTACAAAATTCGAGTTATTGGCTGGGTTTTTATGGAAATGTCGTACAATTGCACTTGGCTTGCACCCTGAAGAAGTTGTTCGTTTGACATACCCTGGTAATGTACATGGAAGGTCATTAAAATTTAAACTGCCACCTGGATATTATGGGAATGCGTTTGTTACTCCAACCGTGATGTCAAAAGCAGGAGTGTTATGTTCAAATCCACTGACATATGCAGTTGAATTGGTCAAGAAAATTAAAGATCATATGAATGAAGAGTATATTAGATCAGTGGCAGATTTAATGGTTATTAAAGGACGACCAGAGTTGACAAATTCTTGGAATTTTATTGTCTCAGATAATAGATTTGTTGGGTTTGATGAAGTTGATTTTGGATGGGGAAACCCTATATTTGGTGGGGTTCCAAAAGCTATTTCTTTCATTTGCTTTTGTGTGTCTGTTAAAAATGACAAAGGAGAAAAAGGTATTTTAGTACCTATAAATTTGCCTCCATTACCCATGAAAAAATTTCAAGAAGTTTTCTACGAGACTCTCAAAAATTTAGAAGAAGTCAACATAATTTCAAAAATATAAGTGTTTTGCTGTCTTTATTTTCACCCAATCAAATGCATGTTTTAGGAATGGTAATAAAAGAACTAGGGAGGTTGTAATATCCCATCCATTTCCTATAAGAAAGTACTTGTCCATCATGAATAATATTTTATAAATCGACATTATGTTTAGCATTCAGATATATATGAAAAAATTATAAGTGTTATATGAGTTTGCTAATTTTTTTTTATTTTTTTTTAATTTAATTAAGCCATCATATAGGTTGTAAGCACAAGATGTAGAAGATAGCTTGACCCCTACCATATATATTCATCCAAAAGGGTACAAAATTAGAGGGGGACATGTACCAAACATGTAGCAAAAAGTTAGTTACACAAAAGACCGTCCCAAGGAAAGTTAGGAAGGATAAGCCTATATAAAATCCTTCCTATATACTAAAGGTATGTTTAATTAACAATAAAGTTAAATTCTGATTAGAAAATTGTCATTTATATAGTTGAATTAAATCTTTAACCTCTCTAGATAGTTGACGTTGAAAGCAATAATGCCAATTTAGTTGAAATACCTTTTGGTAGTTGCTGGAACATTGAATACTCCATGAGAAGGCCATGATAATATTCCATTGCTAATCTCTGATAATATCACCTATCTCCATTACTTTCCCATTCTCTCTAAAACTTCCATCCACATTGATTTTGAAATTTTCAACAGTAGTTTTTTTTTTTTTTTTTTTTTGAACAAATACATTTTATTACCACTACTAAAAGAAACTCCATAGGACTTAGTTTGCCCTATCGTTAGCAATACAATTAAGAAACAACAAATAAAATGGTTAATTTTACTACATTTTTTTTTAGCAACTAACCGTGTATTAATCGCTAGTAGTCAAAATTCCAAAGCCATAGCAGCTTATCAAAAGTCTGCCATCCAAAATAAAGACTCAAATTTAAGTATCTAAAAACATTTAAAAGACTAGTTGATGCAGTTTATCCCTAACTTCCACTGCAGCTCTCATCATACACATAGGCAATATCTCTAGCAATGTGATCCCATTGTCTGCATTTTCCTTCAAAGGATCTCTGGTTTCTCTCCATCCACAGAGCATAAGTGCACTCAGCATAAACCAATATGAATACTTTAGCCTGTTGTGACTTGCCCTTCGAGTATCTGATAGCCAGGACAAATGCGGATCCCATGAATTAGCTGTGTAGTCTGGGAAAGTAAGCCAGCACAACAGTTTCTTCCATACAGCTCTAGCAAAATCACAAATGACAAATTTATGATCCCTGGAGTCCAAAGTAGTTTGACAGAATCTGCAATTTAAATCTACTTGTATCCCCCATTTAGTTAATCTGTCTGCAGTAGGAAGTCTATTCTGAAGTTACATCTACATGGTGAAGATAGTCTTTGGTTTAGCCCTGTTACCTATCGTCAAACCTTTCCAGAGCACTAGGTTGATTACCTATGAGCAGCAAGTACATTTGCCTGATAGAAATTAAATCTGCTGATTGCATTTGAGTTCATACCAAAGTATCTCAAGCTGCAATGATCCTTTTAACCATTCATGAAACATGCTGAGGTATAAGGGCATCAAATAACGGATGGTTCTTAATGTAGAATGCATGAACCCAGTGGATCCAAAGCTTGTTAGCTTTATGAGCATGATCCCAACATGTTCTAGCCATAGCAACTTTATTCCAGATGCGAATATTTAAAAGATCAAGTCTTCTAGCTAATTTGGGTAGACAAGTTTTGTCCCAGCCCACTAATGTTCTCATGGAAATGATATTCTTACTTGACTATATAAAGCTCCTGCAATAAAATTCTATAAGCTAAAGAAACTTTGAAGCGATTGTGAATATTTACGACCAGTAAGCTTGAATCCCAAACAACACTGATTGGACTAACTAAACTCTCCCAGCATAAGATAATTTTCTATCAGTCCAAGAGGAAATTCTGATCACAATATTCTCAATTAGGGGTGCCAATTATATATTAGCCAACTTCTTGGTAGACAAAGGAATGCCTAAATATTTGAATGGTAGATCACCATGGTTTAATCCAAGTTTCTGCTTAATGCTCACCTGAACATCATTAGCTATTCCACCAAAATATATACAACTTTTCCCTAAGTTTGCTTGAAGACCAGAAGATTGTGAGAATTTATGGAAACACGAGTATAAGCAGTTCACTAATGCAAGGTCACCTCTTGAAATTAAAAGGAGATCATCTCCAAAACATGGTATGGTATTCCTAATTTAGCACATTTGGTATCGTATTTGAATTGGCTCATATCTTTTAATGTCATAACCCGAGCTGAGGCCCTGGCCGCGACGAGCATCCCGGACCAAGAAGGCCCGGGCGCCCATCTATATCTGGCAACCATGCACAAAGATCATACAATATAAAGAAAGCGAAAAATTATCAGATGGAAACATGGTCAATCTCACAAGAAAACTGAACAATTCGAAAGGAAGCTCTTAACATTCAAAACATATGATACTAGTCTGCGAAATCTCTAACAACATGATTCAACTTTTGTCTATAAGCTGGGAAAAGGCCTCCAGTCGGACCATAATTCAAAATAACATAACAATGTCTAATAACAAGGCCTTTTGGAATAGGGGAGGCTCACCAACTGCAAATCTTAGACACACCAATCTACTTCTTAGCGGGACCCCAGGACTGAGCCTCATAACCTGAAATAAAGGGAGGTTAATACAGATGTACTGGTACACAGAGTAATCGAAAAATAATGTACTTTTATACAACATAAGTGAGAGCAATTCATAAAACAGTTTACATGCGATATAGGAAAAAACATGGGCATACTTAAAAGACTTTGAAACATTTTTTTGAATCCACGACTCACTCTTTATCTTACTTTTAAGCATGACGGTACATCCTACAACCTACAATCCCACGGGCTATATGGAATCCGCCTTAATTCGACGGCCAAGCCCCCAACCCAAGTTTTCCGCAAGGGTTGAAGTCTCTATCTCTAATACGCCAAGGGGCACTAGGCCAGTGTACGGTCCCTCTTGGGGACATAATAAACCCGTATCTATAAAACACGATTCCCAACAATGAGCCCTTACACTCAAATGCTTTCTTCGGATAACCACTTAAATCTCTGTAAGCCCATTTTTAACTCTTCAAGACATACATACTTTAAAATCGAAATCTGAAAGGAATCTGATTGTGTTATGGCACTCCTCCGTTTGGTATCGTTATACTAAGACTTGTAAGTCATATCTCTAAGCCATACATTACCATGTTACAGCTCTTTCATTCAAAATAATATTTAGACCATCAAGTCATTCAAACATTACAAGAGGATGTGTATATTGAGATTCATGAAAACTTATGCAAAGATTCTCTCTTTCAATTCACAAACCTGTGGTGGTCAAGTATTTTGTAACAAACCATGCAACTCTTTAAAATTATCACTCTCATTTATATAAACAAGAACACATCTTCTCTTCATTTTATATCCAAAATCAAGTCTTAAATAATAATAAAGACATTTGTTTCGTGCTTCTCAACATATAATTGAATACTTCATAACATATGAAAACAAGAGTCTTTATAATAAGAGAGGGATTATAACTGTTCATACTCTCAATTCAACATTCAAACTCATAACGCATACATACTTATATACGAGTACAAATCAAATTTAGGGGGAGGCCTCAAGACGAAAATATTATATCAGTAAAAGAGTCCACAATGCATGCTTTTTAATGTAATTCAAGATCCTTCATGAATACATGATTTCTCAATATTCAAAGCATTATTAAAAATGATTTCATCATGCCCATGTAGTTTAAGAAAACGCCACATAACTTAGATGACTTAATTCGAAGGATAGAACTCAACTCTTGATTTATTTCTTGAAAATCTTGACTTAAGAGCTTGGTTCTTGATCTTTGGGAGTTTAGGGTTTTCTTGGAGAGGAAGAGTGAATAATGATGTAACAATCGCTCTTTGTGGGCTTCAATCTTGTGTTTTGGACGGTTTTGGATGAGGTAAATAACCTAATTGCCCCTAATTACTTGGAAAGTGAAACTGGAAAAATATGAGAGCACACTATAGAGCAGGCGACGCGGGCTACGGAGCATCGAAATGGAGCACGCGATGCAGAATCCATAGCAACACAATGGACTAGGCAACGCGGGTATATCACGGGCTTCCACTATTTTGGTGATCCAAACATGCCCTTAGGCCTGTCTAAAAATTTTGAAACTTCCCCGAGACATGACCCTTACATTTCCGAACATGAATCAACTTAAATATCTATGTATCGAGGTCAGAAAGATCGATTTAAGGATCATTGAAATTTTGATTCTTAAAATATGACTAAATCCTTTTTAACACTTAGAAAATTTTTAGGTTACTAGCTCTTTAAGCATGCTACTAAGGGTGGTATCATGTTGAAAATTCTATGAGGTTTTACATTATCCCCCCTTGGGATCATTCATCCCCGAATGATGGCTCAGAACACAGATAACATAATTTCAAGCATACTAAGGGAAAGATGGAGAGAGAAGTATATTATTTGTACCTTCTATGTCATCATCCACGATCTCAAAGAGGTTTGAGTATCTAGCTCGCATGTCAACTTTTGACTCCCAAGCAGCTTCCTCCTCTTTTTGATTCTTCCACAACACTTTGACTGAAGCTATTTCCTTACTTCTCAGCTTCTGAACTTGGCGATATAAAATGGCAATAGGTTCTTCTTCATATAACAAAGAGTCTTTCACCCTTATCTTCTCTATAGGTAACACTAGGGAATGATCTTCTATGCACTTTTTAAATATGGACACATAAAATATTGGATGTACAGAAGCCAGATTTGCGAGCAAATCTAGCTCATAAGCAACCCCACCTATCTTTCTCACAATCTTATATGGTCCTATATAACGAGACTAAGCTTCCCTTTCCTTCCAACCTCTAATTCTAAATCTCTCCTTCTAATATCGACATAAGTCTTCTGTCGACTCTGAGCAGTCTTAAGTCGCTCCCTAATGACCTTCACCTTCTCCATCGCCTGATGAACAAGGTCAGGCCCAAACAACCGTGTTTCACCTACTTCATACAATCCAATTGGTGACCTACATCTTCTCCCATAAAATGCTTCAAAAGGAGCCATCTGAATACTAAAATAGTAGCTATTTTTGTGGGCAAACTCTATTAACGGCAAATGGTCCACCCAACTACCTTTGAAGTCGACCACACAATCCCTCAACATATCCTCAAGGGTCTGAATGGTGCGTTCATCTTATCCATCAGTTTGAGGGTGGAAAGCAGTACTCAGGTTCACTTGGGTGCCTAAACCTCTTTGAAAGGACCGCCAAAACTGCAAAGAAAATTGTGTACCTTGGTCAGATATAATGGACACAGGAGCACCATACAAATGGACTATCTCTCGAATGTATAGCTTGGCATAGTCATCCCCCGAATCGTTGGTTCATACTGGAAAAAAATGAACGAACTTGGTCAACCTATCTACGATCACCCAAATTGAGTCATATTAGTTTTGGGACTCCGGAAGCCCCGTAATAAATTCCATATTAATTATCACCAACTTCCATATAGGCAAAGCTATCTCTTGGGATATGCCACCTGGTATCAAATGTTCCACCTTAACTTGCTAACAATTCATACACTTAGAAATAAAATTAGCAATATTTTTTTTCATATTATTCCTTCAATAAATAGCCTTAAGGTCATGATACATCTTCGTAGAGCCTGGGTGATCCACATACCTCATAGTGTGAGCTTCATCAAGAATCCTCTCTTGCAAACCATCCACGTTCAGTACACACAACCTACCTTGATATCTCAAAATCATTCCTCCTCTAATTTCAAGTGCCACCACCTTCTATTGAACAATATCTTTCTTAATCTGCATCAAGATAGGATCCTCAACTCGTTTCTCCTTAACTTCAGCATATAAGGAGGATTTAGCTATCTTATGAACAACTACTTCTCCATCTTCGGAATCCAGAAGTCGAACTCCCAGATTTGCAAGTCGATGAATATCCTTCACCATTTCCCTCTTCCCTTGCTAAATATGAGAAAACCTTTTGACAACCTTCTAAGAGCATCAGCCACCACATTGGCCTTGCCCGAATAATAGTGCAGGATCATGTCATAATCCTTTAACAATTCTAACTAACGCCTCTGCCTGAGATTCAGTTCTTTCTTCTTGAAAATATACTGCAAACTTTTGTTATCAGTGAATATATCTACATGTACCCCATAAATATAATGCCAACAGATCTTAAGTGTAAACACCATATCCGCTAACTCTAAGTCATGAGTGGGATAGTTATTTTTGTGCACCTTTAACTGCCTGGATGCATAACCCACCACTTTACCATGCTGCATAAGCACACAGTCAAGTGCCACCTGAGATGCATAACAGTACACAACAAAACCTTTTGGAATATCAGGAAGAGTCAAGACTGGAGCGGCAGTCAACTTATCTTTTAGTTTCTCAAAACTATTTTCACATGAATCGGACTACAAGAATTTTGCCTTTTTCTGAGTCAATTTGGTAAGTGGAGCAGCTGTGAAGGAAAAACTCTCTACAAATCTTTTGTAATACCCGACCAAACCTAAGAAGCTTCGTATATTGGTTGGAGTCATAGGACTGGGCCATTTTCTCATTGCCTCAACCTTTTGGGGGTCAACTTTAATTCCTTCACTAGAAACAATGTGCCCCAGGAAAGTAATTGCACTAAGCTAGAATTCAGATTTGGAAAACTTTGCATATAATTCATGATCTTTGAGGGTCTGAAGGATGATTTGGAGGTGATTGGCATGCTCTTCCTCACTTTTGGAGTAAACCACAATATCATCTATAAAGATAATGACAAACAGATCTAGAAACTGACAAAACACCTTATTTATTAGGTCCATGAAGGCTGTAGGGGCATTAATCAGTCCAAAGGACATAACTAAGAATTCATAATGGCTGTATCGAGTTTGAAAAACTTTTTTGGGACTATCAGTTTCCCTAACCTTCAACTAATGATATCCCGAACGAAGGTCTATTTTAGAGAAATATTTGGCACCTTGAAGTTGATCAAATAAATCATCGATTATGGGAAGAGGGTATTTATTTTTGATAGTGACCTTACTGAGCTTACAATATTCAATACACATACGAAGTGAGCCATCTTTCTTATGTACGAAGAGCACCGGGGCACCCTAGGGAGAAACAATTGGACGAATAAAGCCTTTATCAAGAAGGTCCTTTAACTGTTCTTTCAACTCTTTTAATTCTGCAGGAGCAATTCTGTATGGCGGGATAGAAATAGGACGAGTGTCCGGCAATAAGTCAATGCCAAAATCTCTCTCTCTCTCTCTCAGGTGGTATTCCTGGAATATCATCGGGAAAACTTTCAAAAATTCATTAACTACATGGACGGACTGGAGGGAAAGACATTCAATACCAGAATCCTTAACCCGAACAAGATGATACAAACAACGTTTAAATATAAGTTTGCGGGCTCTGAGATAAGATATGAACTTCATCCTAGGTGCTAAAGAATACCCCAACCACTTTATCACTGGTTCATTCAGAAAGGAGAAAGTAACCTTTCAGGTTCTACAGTCCAATATGGCATAACATGAATAGAGCCAATCCATTCCTAAAATGGCATCAAAGTCAATCATATCAAGAACTATTAGATCCGCCACAGTATCACTATGACAAATAGATACAACACAATTTTTATACACCCTTCTAAACACAATAGAGTCACCAATAGGAGTGGAAACAGAGAGGGGTTTAGGAGTGTTTTCAGGCTCAAAACCAAAGCTAACTTCCACATAAGGAGTCATATAAGACAAGGTAGACTCGGGATCAATTAACACATACACATCACAGAAGAAAACTTATAACATACCCGTGACCACATCTGGTGAATCCTCTGTATCCTGGAGATTAGATAAAGCATACAACTGGTTGCAACTGCCCCCGGTAGCTGAAGTAGTACCCTTGGATGGTGGTGGGGGTATGGAATTAGCTTGAGACTTAGCACCCTCAATGTTACCTCTCACTGTCGGACAATATCTTTGAATATGGCCTGGCTGGCCACAAGCATAGCACACCATTTTGCCAAATTGGCATCTTATTGGGTGGTTCTTCCTACATGAATACGGAGGGTATTGCCTAAATGTCTAGGCCACGCTCCTTTGGGACTTAGTGCGTTGCACTCCCGATCCATTATTAGGATGAAAATTCTAAAATCGCCGATCAACTGGAGGTCTGGGCACTGGGGCGCTAGCTAAAGACTGAGCATTACTCTAAAACTTTTTCTTCGCCCACTTGTTACCCCAATTATTAGCACCTTAGTGTTGGTTGTTATTTTGGTCTGTAGATCTAGCTTTTTAGCTTACCTCTCCTTCTCTCTTACCTAAGCCAAACTTTTCCTTTGCTCTTCAATTTACTGCTTATGAACGGATAATCTAGAGAAATCCATATCTCTATTCAATATTGGTTCCTTGCATTCCAATACCAGATTACCCGAGTGGCCAAATGCAAACTTCTCATTCAGCTCTCATGTTACCCGCCAATTCTGGAGCATACCTGGACGGCTGGGTGAACTTCATTGTATACTCCTTAATACTCGTTTTTCCTTGCTTCAAATTCATAAATTCTTCAGCCTTTGACTCTCTTAATTCTTGGGAAAGAAACGGTCTAGAAAAGCTTCCACAAATTTACCCAACACAAAAGGCTCAATATCACTACCCTTTGAATCCTCCCATCCATTATACCACCGATTGGCCACATCTTTCAACTGATAAGTCAGCAATTCAGCACCTTTAACTTTATTCGCATGCATAAACCAGAAAATCTTCTCTAGTTTATCAATGTACCCTTGTGGGTCCTCCTCAACTTTCATACCTATAAACATGGGTGGGTTCAGTCCCATGAATTGACCAACCAATGTAATCTCAGATGAATTAGACACAAATCCTACATCTTCAGACCGACGATCCTTATAAGCCACTAAATAAGCTATCATAAGCATAGATTATTGGAAGTCAGCATTAGATAGTCTCTTTGGGTGTTTTGAGTACGGTTAACTCCAGATAGAGAGGCCCAGGGTAGATTAGTCTAAATAAGAGGGACTCCCAGAGTAGCAATAAACTTTAGGGTAAGAGCTCTATTACGAGTTCGTATTGCATGGGTAGGGCAGATATCCTCAACCTGAGCATTCTGTTCATTGGTTTCACGAGGAGGCATGATCAATATTTTGAAATACAGGGAATCATTGGTTAGAGGGCATTCAGAATCTATAACACGGACTAAATCATAAAAAAAAGAAAGACATTCCTAAATGCCTAGTAGCCTCCTGCTCATAAGTATCGCGCTTTACACACCAATAAACAGGACTCTACCCGATACAATTTAGTAGACACCCTGGGACCATGAATTGTGCTCTGATACCAAGTTTGTCACGACCCGAGCCGAGGCCTTGGCCGCGACGAGCATCTCAAATAATGAAGGACCGGGCGCCCATCTATATCTGGCAACCATGCACAAAGATCATACAATATAAAGAAAGGTAAAAAATTATTAGATGGAAACATAGTCAATCTCATAAGAAAACTGAACAATTCGAAAGGAAGCTCTTAACATTTAAAACACAAGACACCAGTCTCCGAATTCTCTAATATCATAAAATCAACTTCTGTCTATAAGCTGGGACAAGGCCCCTAGTTGGACCATAATTCAAAATAACATAACAATGTCTAATAACCAGGCCTTTTGGAATAGGGGAGGCTCACCAACTACAAATCTCAAACACACTAATCTACTTCTTAGCGGGACCCCAGGATTGAGCCTTATAACCTGAAATAAGGGGAGGTTAATACAGATGTACTGGTACACAGATCAATCGAAAAATAATGTACTTTTATACAACATAAGTGAGAGCAATTCATAAAACAGTTTACATGCGATATAGGAAAACACATAGGCATACTTAAAAAACTTTGAAATATTTCTTTGAATCCATGGCTTACTCTTTATCTTACTTCCAAGATAGGTGGTACACCCTACAACTCTACAATCTCATGAGCTATATGGAATCCGCCCTTAACTCGACGGCCAAACCCCCAATCCAAGTTTTCCGCAAAGGTTAAAGTCACTATTTCTAAAACGCTAAGCAGAACTAGGCCAGAGTACGGTCCCTCTTGGGGACATAATAAACCCGTATTGATAAAACACGATTCCCAGCAATGAGCGCTTACACTAAAATGCTTTTTTTGGGTAACCACCTAACTCTCTGTAATCCCATTTTTAACTCTTCAAGATATGCATTCTTTAAAATTTAAATCTGAAAGGAATCTGATTGTGTTATGGCACTCCTCCATTTTGTATCGTTATACTAAGACTTGTAAGTCATATATCTAAGCCATACATTACCATGTTATAGCTCTTTCTTTCAAAACAATGTTTAGACCATCAAGTCATTCAAACAGTACAAGAGGATGTGCATATCGAAATTCATGAAAACTTATGCAAAGATTCTCTCTTTCAATTCACAAACCTGTGGTGGTCAAGTATTTTGTAACAAACCATGCAACTCTTTAAAATTATCACTTCTCAATTATATAAACAAGAACACACCTTTTCTTCACTTTATATACAAAATCAAGTCTTAAACAATAATAAAGACATTTGTATCATACTTCTCAATATGCAATCGAATACTTCATAACATATGAAAACAAGAGGCTTTATAATAAGAGAGGTATTATAATTGTTCATACTCTCAATTAAACATTCAAACTCATAACGCATACATACTTATACACAAGTACAAATCAAATTTAGGGGAAGGCCTCAAGACGAAAACATTATATCAGTAAAAGAGTTCATAATGCATGCTTTTTAATGTAATTCAATATCCTTCCTGAATACATGATTTCTCAATATTCAAAGCATTATTAAAAATGATTTCATCATGCCCATGTAGTTTAGGAAAACCCCACCTATCTTAGATGACTTAATTTGAAGGATAGAACTCAACTATTGATTTGTTTCTTGAAAATCTTGACTTAAGAGCTTGGTTCTTGATCTTTGGGAGTTTAGGGTTTTCTTGGAGAGGAAGAGTGAATAATGATGTAACAATTGCTCTTTGGGGGCTTCAATCTTGTGTTTTGGATGAGGTAAATGACTTAATTGCCCTCAAATACTCGAAAAACAAAACTGGAAAAATATGAGAGCATGCTATAGAGCGGGCGATGCGGGATACAGAGTGCTGGAATGGAGAATGCAATGCGGGATCCATAGCACGGTAATGGATCAAGCAACACGGGCATATCGCGGGCTGCAACTATTTTGGCGATTTGAACATGCCCTTACGCCAGTTCAAAAATTCTGAAACTTCCCCGAGACTTGCCCTTTACATCTCTGAACATAAATCAACTTAAAAATCTACGTCTCGAGGTCGGAAAGATTGATTTAAGGATCATTGAAATTTTGGAACTTAAAATATGAGTAAGTTCTTTTTAACACTTAACATTTTTTTAGGTTACTAGCTCTTTAAGATGCTACTAAGTGTGGTATCAAGTTGAGAATTCTATGAGGTTCTACATTTAAGTTCTACTAGGAATCTACTACGGTATTCCATGGCTATTGTAAAGAATAAGGGGATATAAGTTCCCCTTATCTCAAACCTCTAGCAACATCAAATGGGGTTCAGCCCAGATATTAAAGTATCTGAATGGTACCTTGAATTTCCATTGCATTTCCTCCACTGTAAATTCCATGGGACAATGATTTGAGAAATGAGGTAGATCATATGTGACAGCTACATGTACCCATTGCATCATCCAATCATTATTACCAAACACTCGGTCTATTCTACTACAGATTCCAACTTCGCATAACTGTTTGTTATTCTTAGAATATTTTTTTTAAAAAAATAATACTCCTCTTTTTATGGGAGTTCTATGAGATTAAGTGATTGTACATAGTTAACAAACTCCTCAGTTTTGATCAAAGTTACTGGAGCTCCAGACAATCTATCTTGTTGAGGTAATATTTGTCACACCCCTTTTCCGCCTGAGGTTCGAGTCGAAGGGTTTTTCCAATTAAAGTGACAGTATTGAATAGGGATTAGTTTATTAACAGAGTCGCCACTTGGAATTAAGTTTTGGTGTTCCAAGTCACCTTTTCGAATCCCTAATCAAAAGTAAATGACTCTTTTATTTTGGTCTGCGAAAACAGAAGATTGGGTAAGGAATTCTGTTGACCGAGGGGAAGGTGTGAGGTATCCCTCGAGTCCCGTGGTTCTAGAACGGTCGCTTTTATTGACTTATCTTGACTAAAACTATTTTGATAATTATGTCAAGGCCCAAATTCGCTCATTTTTAATGCCTAATAGCTGTCTATAACTCTTGTATTAAATCGGTAAAAATTAATTTTAGAAAAATATTTGTCAAGGTACATTATTGCATCCTTGAATTTTTAAATGTCTTAGAAAGATGCGTACGCCACATTCTTAATTGAGACGAATATTTTAATCGTATCTAAAATTTGCCTAGCGTTGAAGCATTGGTTAGTCTATTATAAATTCAAGACATCTAAACTTAATCTTTTCTTTAAAAATCATAACAATTTTTCTATTCGTATTATCCTCTCCTTTTGCTTTTTATTTTAGATTTGCAATGAGTTTTGAATTAATCCGCAGCTCGCCTCGCTCCCTCACATATAATTTGTTTATTTTTAAATTAATTACAAATATATATTTTAATCTTTCTAAATGAAAAGGATTCATCTCACTCTTGTGAACAAATTGTTGATACATAAACTTAATAAAATTACTTAAAAGTCAAATTAACATAATCCATAACATAGTTAATTAATAAAATCGCATTTAACAAGACTATCATTACAAAGTTAACCAAAAGAAGAAAAGAAAAATAAATAAATTAAAATGACCACTTATTACATTTAACAAACTTACGATAACGAAATTAACATAAAAAGGAATTATATAATCATGCAATTTCTTTTCTTAAAAAAAAAAAAAAGAAAGAAAGAAACTGTTGTCCTCGTTTTTTTTTTTTTTTTTTTTTTAGTTTTTTTTTTCCCCTCCTTTTTTTTTTTTTTTTTCCTTTTGTATGTACATATGCATGATTATTATGTGTGTGCACACTGCATTTTTGTTTTCCTTATTAATTTTTTTTTTTTTTGCATGTGCATGCATGATTCTTTAAGTTCTATTTTTCAACATAATTATATTAATCGCATAACAACCAAATGAAATATTATATTTTTAAGTTCTATTTTTCAACATAATTATATTAATCGCATAACAACCA
>NC_061111.1:248705690-248738641 GCF_002878395.1 Capsicum annuum | reverse complement strand
AAGGAATTATATAATCATGCAATTTCTTTTCTTAAAAAAAAAAAAAAGAAAGAAAGAAACTGTTGTCCTCGTTTTTTTTTTTTTTTTTTTTTAAGTTTTGCTCTTCCCCTCCTATCTTTCTAATTGTTTCCTTTTGTATGTACATATGCATGATTATTATGTGTGTACACACTGCATTTTTGTTTTCCTTATTAATTTTTTTTTTTTTTTGCATGTGCATGCATGATTCTTTAAGTTCTATTTTTCAACATAATTATATTAATCGCATAACAACCAAATGAAATATTATATTTTTAAGTTCTATTTTTCAACATAATTATATTAATCGCATAACAACCAAATGAAATGTTATATTTTTTAACACTAATAAAAAATAATCTCATTTAAAATTCAAAACTAATCTAATTAACTTTATTTTATAGACAACAAATGAATTACATATAAAGACATAAAGTATGAACTATATAAAAATAGTAAATTAAACATACTAAATAATATAAAAGAATCCTTGAAATAACTTCATTCATATTTCAATTCAAAACGAAACGTATAAAAATAAGTAGTACGGATTTTACAAGAACCTGTTTGATAAATTATATCGAATAAAGAAGTATCGCCACCAAAAACTCAAACGGAAACCCGACTTCAACTCGACAATCTTTTCTCCGCATGTCTTTTTTTCTAGTTTTTCTTCTTTGATTTTCTCTCTTTACTTTTCTCACTGTTCTCTTTTGTTTTGTTTATTCTCCTTTTGTTTTCTCCCTTTTTCCTTTCCCTCATTTTTTTAAGTGTTTAGTTTGTGTGTGTCATGTGTATGCTAATGTTTTTTTTTTTTGTTTTCTCTCCCCTCTTTTTTTTTTTTGGTTTGTCCGTGTGTGTGGGTGTGTAATATATAGGGGTATAGGGTGGGAAGTTGAGGGTGTTGAGCGAAATTAGGGGGTGGTTGGGGTAGTTTTTATGATAAGATTTTTTTTTCTTTTTTTTTCTTTTAAGAAAAGACAAGATAAAAATAATAATAAATTAATTATTTTTTTTATATAAATAGAAAATGCAAGAAAATTTTATAATTATCCTAAAATAAAATATAGTCAAAAATATTAAAATTATTTGCTTATTTATTAAAATTAAAAGGAAAAAATATTTTTGAATTTCTTTTTTATAAAATAAAAATAAAAATATCTCAAAAATGTAACTTTATGTATTTGTTTTCAAATAAAATTATTAAAAATAAAATAAGAGTTAAAATAATATCAAACCAAATATAAATATTTAATACCCAAAAATATATATATTAAATTTGAGAGGATAAAAAATTACGGGCGTACAATATTGCATTAAAGTCACCAACAATTAGCCAAGCTTTATTTACATTTGGACCTATCATTAGTAACTCCTCCCAAAGAGCTTTCCTATGTTCCAGAGAGTTAAAACCATAAATAGCGGTAAAGAAACAATCAAGGGAAGATGTAATAGCCTTGACAGAACAATGGATGATTTGGGAGGTTGTTCTAATGGACACCACCTTATACTAATTTGGATTCCAAACAATCCATATTCTATCACTTACAACATCTACATAATGATCTAGAACATCGAAACTAGGAAAAATAATATATAGTATTCTAGGAGCTCTTGCAGCCTCAACTCTAATACAACAAAATGAATATGTTTGATATTTAAAAAAGCTTCAATTCTTTTTGTTTATTCCACTTGTTTAACCCTCTGATGATCAAAACACGCAACTCATTAGATGGGTATTTGAAGGACCTCATAATTTTGGGAGTGGTAGAACTTGACCCCGTAATCCTCTTTGCAACACCCCAAATTCATTCTTCATTGGGATGGAACATAATATGGGAAAATTCAGCAAATTAAACTCTTGACTTGGCGGTCCTGTTGCCAGTTGCTGATGCTGCTCTCTATCAACCCATACAGAGGGATTTTGCCTTAGTCTCAGACTGAATAATATTTGGTACCCTTGTCACACGCTCATCCACAGCCTTTATGAGAGCATCCAAGTCACCAGATTGCTTTGCTGGGTGAGAAAAAATCACACGTGTTGTTTGCCATTGTTGGATAATCTTCTTAGAGGTAGGCTTTATTTTTGGTTGCAAAACATTCTTTAAGTCTTGTTTCTCCTGATCTGGGCATTTATGTCCAAGAAATGAACATTTAGGGCAAAATTTCGGTTTCCAATCGTACTCAACTTGAAGTTCAAACTCCCTACCTGTATGATCCAGAACTGTGATAATATCTTGTAGAGTTTGAGTAATAATCACCTCAATCAACATTCATGCAAAGAAGATTTGTTTTGCCGTGCATACATCGGCATAAAGGGGGACACCAACAATACACGCAATTCTGATCAAGGAATTGTGACCTCAACAAGGCATTGGAAGGTTTGGGAATTTAACCCAAAGTGAAATTTCTGTTGGAAACTCTTTGCTAAAATCAAAGTTCCGCGACCAGGGTTTAAGAATAATTGGTCTATTATTAATGGTGTATGATCCTACATATAAGATCTCATTCATATCTTCAATCGAAGCAAAGGGAATAACATAATACCCTTCTTCATGATAAAATATTTCAGGACTCACAACATTAGACCAAATTTAGTTAACATATTATGTCATAGAATTGTACCCTGGTATATCTCCTATAAAATATGCTATTAGTGCACAATTCCATTTCGCAACTTCCTTCGCAACCTCTCCTGAGTCAAGTTGAACAATAGGATTACCATTAACAAGTTGAGATGCTATGTATTCCAGTCTGAGTCCATTTGTGGCCAATCAATTGATAGTAAATATCGATTTCCATGGTTTTGCATGTGATTAGTAACTATTTCTTTCATCATCAAAGACTGCTGAGGAGGCTTGAGTAGCTCAGACCTCAATTACCTCTTCGGGAGAAGCAAATCTGGTGTTCTTCCCTACACTTGTTACTGTTTTTTCTTTAATTTGTTCACATTTAGGGCTAAGGTTAGGGGTAGAGTGGTGAGTGGAAGGAGTAATGGTCATACTCAATCTCTTAGAACCCCTACCCTTGACCAAAAGTGGTTGCTGCCCCGCCCCGCCCATCCCATAAGAATTTGGAGTGGATGTAACCATTTTACCCTTATCAATTACACCACTTCGAGTTTGCAATCCAGTTTAACTCCCACCCACAACAATAGGTTCTTTTCTGACCTTTTTCGCGCCCCTAGACATGAAAGAACTCCGGTGCCGTGCATAGACTAACGTGCGCCACGAGCCAAAGCTAGAGAGAGAAAATTTTCTATATCATTCTTATTAATTATAGGTCGTCTAAATATTACAAAATTAATAATGTTTAATAAGAAAAAAAAATTATCGTTTTCATCCTACACTATCCACAAAAGTCTAAGACACACTCAAACTATTAACGTGACCTATTACACACCTATATTTTATAAAAGTGAATTTAATAACTCCTCATGACACCCATGCCAAGGCGTGTTGCTTACACTCAATATAAGCGCGTCCCAACCTTTTGAAACTCAAAAATAAACATTATAAAAACATCTATTTAAGCCAATTTGGGATTCCAAACTCATCTAATTCCCAAATTGGTCATCCAAAATCAAAATTCAAGATCATTTGTTTGAAAAATTGGTAACTAAATCTTTTTAATCATTTGATTTCTTGCTATGTTGCGAGAAAATATAGTTCTTTTGTCTTAATTTTGTTCAAATTTTTATAATTGTTTCTTCCCTCAAGTGTTTGTTCAATCTCTCTTAAAGCTTATTTTGTATTATTTTTCTTAATCAAGGTATTTTAATGACTAAGATAAGCTTGAGCAAACTTTGTTAGCAAGAAGAAAAATACTAGTTGAAAGAGGTTCGATGCAAATATGGACATTTTTTGCCTTTCATAACTTCATGGACCTAGACAATATTGGAGTTGTCCTTACTATGAGGTAAGTGAGTTTTTATTCAAACATTGATTGTATACGAATCTAATTTCTTTCATTTTAGAATGTTAGATCATGCAATTTATGGCTTTAGAAGGATGATTAATCATATTGATCCAAGATCTAAATTTGTTATTCCTAAATTGTTGAAAATAATTGCGGAGCTTGAAGAAAGAGTTGAATCTTCTGCAAAATGTGCAATTTATGAATAAAAAATAGTTGATGACAAGACTAATAGGACAACTAAATCTTTGGAGAGCAAAATAGACATGAACAAAATAGAGTTGCAGTTGGATAATTTCTAGGATGATTTGAAGATGATAAAGACAAATGAGAAGAAATGGAAGACCAAGTTAGCTAAGTCCAAGAAAAGGGAGAAACAACTTTGAACTGCTCTTATTTGTGTATGAATTTTTGGTATTAGTGTTCTATTTTAATTCTTGTGCTTGAAAGGAGATCCAAGAAGTCTGCCATAAACCATTAATGTATTTTTTTTGCTATGTTGTAAGGAACAGAAATTGTTAGCTGAAATTTTTAGGTGTTTCCTTTGACAGTTTTTTGTGTAATGAAATTGTAAGGTTGAACTTTTGACAGTTTTGTCTTTATTTTCTGTGATTTCTTGTAGTACATGAATTGCATATTTTGTATACAACATAACAAAACTAAGGCACACCCAATCAACCCAATATTAATAAAGAATATAGCCAAAACTGCATAATCACAAGCACACATAACCAATCAAACATTAATAAATGCAGTTACAGCTGCATAAGCACAAACACACATTTCAACACCAATAAATTTATAACTGCTTAATCATTAGTAAAAAATGAGTACATTTACACCATGTCACCAAATACATTTACAAAAAGATCATAACTATAAAAAATATTGCAGTCATAAAATGCAGCCAAAGCTACTCCCAATAAATAGTTTTAAAAGCAGTCACAACCGCCAACATCAAATAACTACAAAAAAATAGTCTAAAATGCATTTACAACTATCAACATTTATACAAAGAAACTATAGAGATTGAACATTAGAGCTTTCTTAACTCAAGAGTGCAGCCTTGGACCTTGTCTTCATTTGTTTTTCCCACTTATTTCTTGTAGTTGCCTGGAGGTCATAGCTTTTCTTCCTCTCTATTTCACACCAATTTTTAGTGTATATCCAGAATTTTCAGTCACAACTGCTGAAGACTTGGCACTTTTGAATCTCTTACTAGACATTCCAAGATGCTCAAATAAAAAAAGTGTTAACATTTATAAAAATTATAGTAAATAAAATTTAAATAGTAAATGAAGTAGTAAACTTACATTAAGAATTATGCATCCACTTTGTGTGTGAAGTACTCCCATTCCAATTATTCTTGGCCTGCAAATACCCTAAAAAGGAACGAAAAAAAGATATTAAGAATAAGGTAAGCATAGTTAGTGTACAACACACATATTAGACATAGTACTTTTTCTGTAGAACCCTTTGGTCTACTTCTTCCTCTTCCAGTTGCGCCTCTCCCATTTTCAACAGTTGATGTTGTACCAGATGATGAACTTGAACCTGCACTAACTGATGAACTTGGGCTAGGACCTGCACTTGGGTCGGCACCAACTGATGAACTTGGATATTTTTTTATTGTGACCCTTGTTATGGCAAGTGTTGCATGACATGTCAATTCCTTTCTTGGACAAATTTTTAGTTTTCTTTTTGGTTTTACCTTCTTCTTTCTTCCCATTTTTTTTGGCTTGCCTAGCATCTTCCTAATTGGAGGTGGCATAACAGAGATATTATGTGATTCTACACACATCTTCATATTTAAAACTGGTTGAATGAAGTAGTCGTATGTGTTCATGTAAGTTTCTCTATTGTACCAGTGAGAGATGTAGTTTATTGGTTTTAATATTTTGTAGTGAAGAGCAGTCACTGCATGAGGATAGGATATACCCTTCAACTTCCATGCTCTACAACTACAATATGCTCTAAAAAGATCCATAATACGCCTATATTCTCTTTTAAGTACTCCATACCTTGTATCAGAATTCCATTCGATGCTACACTTTATAGATCTTGTTGTATTATCATTTGGTACTTTCATAGCCATTGGAGAAATGTCACTGATCTAAGTTTCAAAAATTCCCTCATCTATCTCACTCTTTTCATCATTTTTACCTTTATCTCTTCTAACATTGTAATTATTATCTTGTGCCTTACTTCTAATATCCAGGCATTAAAACATTCTGCCATGTTGTTGTCAACAAGATCACACTTTGTGGCAAAGCTAAAGTAAACCTTGCACCATCTCTCTGGATTAAAGTACATCAACTTATTCAATATCTATTATCCACCCAACATCTTCATATACCTAATGTTTTTCCTAAGCTCAGCCTCAAAGGTAGATCTTTCACACCTTCAAAAATTTTTTTTCTTCTGAATACCTCTACATATGAAATTTTTTGACCACTTTGCAAGGACATGCCTTGCACACATTCTAGGTTCAACATTTGGTAAATATTTAGTTACAACAATTTTTATTCCCTAAAAGAAACACAGAAACAATTAGGGACACAACATATATATTGGCAAAATATATAGTAGTATAAAGTGCATCAAAATTAAATAAATTCTTACCTTTTGCATGTTAGTTATCACTGTCAAATCTATCCTATCTCCCAGCTGAAGATTTTCTTATACAATTCTTATAAACCAACTCCAAGTGGACTTATTTTCAATCTCAACCACTGCCCATGATAGTGGCAACATTTGATTGTTACCATCGTTATACACAATAACTAGTAGCTGCCCTTTTGTCATTCCTTTTAAAAAATATCAATTCAAACTGATGCACTTCCTACAACCAGCTAGGAAGGACTTCTTCATTGCATCCAAACTTATGTAGAAGCCTTGAAATATTTTTCTACCATCTTCAAATACTTTATCATGAAGCTTCACTACATATGTATTACCTGGATTTGATCTTAACAACTCACCTCTATAATCTAAAATTTTCTCAAATTTCAGATTATAATCATCCATTAGTTGTGCATTCACCTTATTCTTGGTTCTTATACACATTGTTCTTTCAACATGTAAATTCAGTTCTTTCTTAATAAGTAGCTGAAACTCAAAAATTCTAATGTGTAGATATTCCTTTATTCTCTTATGGAAGTGACTGGATAAGAACTTGGCATTACAAAGTTTGTTTCTATTGGTAGGATCACACTTATGAACAAGATTGTAGGAATCAATGCTAAAAGTTCATGGACCTAAAATCAATGCTAGCATAAAGAATCCATGGAAAACCAGTTGTACACCTAACCCTTACCTTTGTAGGTTCATTAACACATTTTTCAATTGCAACATGTTTAGCAAAAACATATTTAGTAACAGCGGCTCTAAATTCTTTAACACTTTCAAAAACAAGTCCTAATTCCCACAATACTTTCTGACCGTCTGAATTTGTCATGACCCGATTTTTGAGTCTTGATGGCATCTACCATAACCCACCATTAGGTAAGCCGACACCTTAATCTGGAGCTAATGTAATGGGTTACCTTGGTGGAATCGTCCAACATGAACCCTATATAGGAACATAATATAACAACAATATTCCACAAACAAAAAAACTAACATTCGAATACCAATCCCATGACTTGATAGTATATGTACAAGAGCAACTGTAAATCCGATAATAGAAATTACAGTTAGAAGTCTAATAAACTTAAATAGTCTTAAATGATATCATACATTTGTCTCGAATACAAAAGACAGAATAAGGATAGAGGAGAAAATGGGCAACCCAAACTCCAAGAGCTCACCCTATCTTCTGATGATCAACACAACATAATCTCGACTCAACGGTGGCAACTAGAACTTGGGTATACACCAAAAAGGTACGAAAATATAGTATGAGTACCAAAACACGAGTACTCAGTAGGCATCATCGATCGGCTAATATAAATTATAATATAAGGACGAAATAAAGTAAGACAATAACTTATAGTCAAGGTATAAGATCGAACCTGAATCTTCTTCGATATCACTGTATACAATATCTAATCTACTAGGGCAATAGCATAACTTATCATATCAACATATACCATAATCATCATACAAATGAGTAGTTGTTTCGGAAGTGTAAAGCCACATATATACAATAACAACCATGTATTTACCATAATCAACACGAACCATCATTAGAATATAAAGCACAAGAACTTGCCACGACGTCCCATATAGATGGAAAGTACACGCAAAAGAACACAACAAAGAACTCATCACGCCATCCCATACCGTCGAAGAGTACACCAAACGATCAATCCATCAATATATCAAGGCACAACTATACAAGAAACTCACCAAACTCACTAAATGATTAGTCAAAAATTGCAATTTAGCACAACGAAATTGATATCACTATAGCATAGTTATATAGTTACTTATTCTCTATTTCATTGATCAACTCCAAGTCTAGTCTATATTAGCTAATCTCCATATCCATGAAGCACTAGTTTACAAGTCTTATAGTTTACTAGTCATCAAATAAGGAAAAGCTACAAGTTACCAACACTATTATTTATTCACTCTTGTCACACCTCTTTTTCACTCGAAGGGATCGGGTCAAAGGGTTTTTCAATTAAAGTGACAGTATTGAAAAGGGATTATTTTAGTTATAGAGTCGCCACTTGGAATTGAGTTATGATGTTCCAAGTCACCTTTTAGAATCCCTAGTCAAAAGGAAATGACTCTCTATTTTGGTCTGCGAAAACAGAAGACCAGCACTACTAGAAATTCGGTATTTTTCGACAACCCATGTAGTCGGACTGTAGTCGAAAAATAAGACATTTCCGACCATATTCCGACCATATAGTGGTAGTCGGGAAATACCTTGTCAAAAAAATCATCCGACCACATCTGTCAGAAATTTCTAACTACTACAGTCGGGAACATGAAATTAATAATTAAAAATAATTATTTAATAAATAAGAATATTCTAACCAAAGTAGTTGGAATATTTAAAAATATATTTAATAAATAAAACTTTTCCGATTACTATAGTCGGAATATTAATAAATAATTATTTAATTAAATAATAACTTTTTGACTACTTTAGTCGAAATATTAATTATAAATTATTTAATAAATAAAAAATTTTCGACTACTGTGGTCGAAATATTAATAAATAATTATTTAATAAAATAATAAGTTTCCGACTACTGTGGTCGGAGAATAAATAAAACATTTTCGACTAAGGTGGTCGAAAATTTAATAAATAATTATTTAATAAATTAAAATTTTCTGACAAATGTAGTTGGAATATTTATTAAAAATTATTTAATAAATAAATTATTTCCAATCATTCCTGGTCAACTAGAATTTAAAAATTACAAATAAAACTGAAACTTAAAAATTCAACCACTTTGAAACATCCAAAACAAATTGCACAATCAAATAGTATAAGCATTTCAAGACAAGTCTAAACGTCACAATCCAAAACAAACACCAATTGTAATAGTTTAAGTCTAAATGTCACTATCATAAACAAGAACCAACCACTACAATGTAATCTAATCACTTCATTCACTATCTTCCCCATCCTCAAATACTTGCGGCATATGCTTCTTAACTAACGCCTCAAACTTGGCAAATTTTGCATAGTGTTGCGTCAACTCTTCAATTTTTGTTCTCATCGCTTCTATTTCTTCCGCATTTTGTGAAATAGAAGCGGAGTTGGGTAACATTGGGGAAGAACTACTCGAAGATTGGTTAACTCCAATCCTGTAGGTTTTACCTTTCTTTGACCACCTACCACAGTTGTCCATATTCTAGTCATATCAGCAGGCGATGCTGGACCATGGTACCATACTCTGAAACAGGTTGAGTTTGGCGCCAATCTTCAATGCTTTTTTGAAGTCCCTCCTAAAAGAAAAATAATTTTCATTAAGTAAACAAGCTAAGTTGAATAATAAGAAAATAATATATATAAAATTTACTATCTTACAAATGCATCCTTAGCATGCGGTTCGACCCACTCTGCTCTTGTACCGTCTGGATTTTTCTTCATATGTGTCTCTGCGAAGGCCGTAGAAAGAGGTAAATCTACTCCCCCGTTTAAGAATTTCTGTAAAATTTTACCCATATACAAGATCAATGCTATTGTAAAAGAAGCCATATATAATTGAGATATATAATTGAGTACTGGAAACAAATATGAACTTTTTCTTCTGCATCATTGCATAAAGTACTGCTCAAGATTTCTCCATTTGGGAGGTTGACTTGAATGAAGAAAACAAAAAACAACAAAGCAAAGAAAGAAATATTACATCATCAAGAAACATACATAATGTAATTTCATTTTTTCCAAATCAAGGAATTGAAGCAAAAAAAGTTATATCTAGGAGGTATAAAGGTACTGCTATCAATCCAGGTTTGCTAGTTTGCGCGCTTATATGCTACTGAGATTCCTTTCCTCTCATAGATGTTCAACCAAGTTGCTCTTACTGTCATGGTTGCTAATAGACAGAACTAGTTATGACTCGAAGACCAGAACACAATACAACTTAATAGTTATGTTCATGTGTAGCTTTATGGAGTGCAGATCAAATCAACACAACTTCATTTGCTAAAATAAAATCTTGTTTTCTACCTGCAGACAAGTTCAATAGAAATTGTGTGTGTTTGTGATCGTGCTGATAAGTGTGTCGTGGAAACTGCTGTAGTTAGTGCCGCACCACCAAATGGTGGTCCATAATAGTTGGCTATATTTGTGGTTCTCAAAGAGGAGGGGATGAATATTTCACCACACACTAAAGAAAAGATTCTAAAAAGCCATTCAAAGCAATCTTAATCCTTTATTCAAGGTTTGCACCTCTTCAAGTTTGTTATATACAAACAATCACTTGTTGTCATCAAGTAAACAGACCTGAGAAATTTCTTTCCTTTTGTATGATTAATAGGTAAGCACGGTAAAGATAGTTCCCACGTTCCCTCGAACAGCTTCAAATAAGTTGTTGAGGAGAGTTCTAATAGAGCAGTGGAAGCAACATCTTCAGATACAGAGTAAACTTTAACTAACATCTCAACTAATCTTTGGTGAATATGACTAATTAAATGAATGATCACAAGAAGTTTTTGGATCTACTAGTTCAAAGTAATAGTCTAAACGGAACCTTCTGTGAAAATCGAGCAGGGTGATTGTAAAAATTGAATCTGCGGGCATTCTGACCTCAGTCATGCTATCACTATTATTTTTAGTTTTTTTATGCTCGATGTAATCTATTAATGTGTTTGGACATATGGAGAAGGGCCATTATCTATGAGTGCAGAAAAAGTTGAGATGATAAGTTAGGAAGAATTAATGAGTAAAGTTAACAGAATTGTGGGACCACAGAATTTATATAGTTCCAAATGCAATGAATAATTTTAACTAATGTAAGGAATATGAGCCATCATTTAAAAATCTTGTCTTCGTACTTCCTTTTCTGCTTTTCGGTAAAACAAAGATTAAAACTATAATGGTGTTAAAGGCTGGGAGGACGAAATCATGATTTATCATGTTCTTTATTTGGTAGCCTAGAAAGTAATTGCTGATCATACAGGTATTGTGCGTATAACAAGTAGAATGGCCTGTTCCTTGTGTTAGTATCTGCTTATTCCAATTACAATGTCATGAGTGCTCTTTCTCTTATTTTTTTTCTTTACCCTTTTCAGTTTTTATTAAATCATCAACCACTTTGCAAGCTCTTCACATTATCTGATTATAAATATTATATACATCATGGTCCTTTTATTGATATATTGAAAAAGAAGATCTATTTTTTGAAGTTTTTCAACAGACTCCACACAAGAAATTTGAAAATAAAAATGATGGAAGCAAAAAGTTAATCAGGTGGATAAAAGGAGGTTAGACAATAATAGCACCAGTCTTCTTTGGTGGGTAGCGAAACTCATCGAACCTCTGGTGTGCCGCGAGCCACCCGTTTCAGAGACTCGATTTTCCTTTCCCCGTTCCCTCTTCGCCTTATATTCAGGAGTATCCCATAATATCAAGAACTTAGACCACACTTCATCATTCAACCAACTAGGTTTTACCAATTTATTCTGGGCCTCATACAAGTGTTCTTTGATCCGTAGAGCTGCTTTCAATTGAAAAATACGGTCTACTTCATTATCATGACAATCACTCCATGTACACTTTATCTGCAAAATAATTTAATATAAAATAAAAAAATAAGTTGATGGATACAATGAAAAAACTATCTCTAGGAAATGAGATTCATAGCTTATAAAATACTTATACCAAAAACTGTTTCCACATAACAATTCTAGTTTTTTATGGAATCTGTGACCAACTATTCCACGACTCATTGAAAAATGGTTTAATTGCTTCTATAACCATATGTGCGCCAGCATATTGAGGAATGAACCTGCAATAAAATTATGTTAAACCATCATCTTAGCTTTTAAAAATTAAGGAAAACTTAAGTGTTACTTACCCATCACGATAAGGGACGATTCGTAGCCTCCCAAGATTGTGGAACTGTCCATGGATGGCGATGTTGGTATGTTAGGACCTCCAACTCTCAATCCAAAAAGGCTTGGTGCGGATGATGTCGAAGGCACAGATGAAGAGCTACTATGTAGACTATTTTGGGATGAAGAGGTGTGGAACTGGTCAGATGGTAGAGGCATGAAAAAGGCATTTGGTAGTGAAATATTGCATGTAGGAGGGGGAGGAATATTTGTAGTAGTTGGTTGAAAAGTTGTGGTAACAGGTGGTGGTGATGGCGGTGGTGGTGGTACGGTATATTGACCTATTGCAACATTATCAATACCTTTCTTACTTTTCTTACGTCGTCCATTAACATTACCTTTTGATGCCATTGATTTTCTTTACGAGCCACCTGAAAAAGAAGGAACAACCAGTTTATTATAATAACAAAAGAAGCTCCTTGTTGAAAATCAGTGACATCATTAATGAAAGGGGAGAAAATCAGTGACTCAATAGTAGCTACAGTCAAAGATTACAACTAAGAAAATAATGGCCAGGAGAATTGTCACATAAACCTGATCGATCTGATAAAAATCATTTTTTGGAGAACCAATCAATCCAACCTCAATACTGACCAAACTTACTGTAGTATCCCTGACCACTCAATATGTATAAATAATTCATCCAAAACCCAGTAAGTTCTCTTTTCTAGAATATAGAACCCATATACTCAAATTTTTCGATCCACCGTTGAACATGTCACCATCACCTTATAACACATAAGACCGATAACGGAACCAGTTTAAGGGGAAAGAAGAAACAGAGAGACAAAAAACATTGGAGTAGATGTGCAGCTAGTATTTAATTTAATCAAACAATACACTTGTATTCGTAATGTATAATCTACATTGAAAGCAGTTAGCTGAAGCACTAGTTAACCAACAAATGAACATATATATCAGACATCACATTTACTTTCTAAGTCGAGTCAACGGCTGGGTTTTAGATAAAAATGATCACTTTGGGTCAGTTCTAGATTTTTTGTAACATAGTTATGCAAATGACAACAAGCAACACATCTTTATCTGTAGTAAGAAACAGAGTTCACCTTACTTTCTTACGATAGAAAAAAAGGTCTTGCTGCAGTGGAGCCTTAATGAATCCAAGTAAAGTAAAACTAGCCCCAGTTGGTCTTTTTTATCTGGTACACAAATTATAATCAAGCTCCAATGAAGACTACAAAGGAGAAGAAGCAATACAAGTACATCAATACTACAAAACAAAGGCCTGCATCTCAAAACTGTTATAACTTATCAAAGGTTGTAGGAGAAACCTGTTTATGAAAGTAGCACATCAAAACAAAGGCCTGCACCCGGAGCTACAGATATAGGGAAATCACAGGTAGAAAAGGAGGATACATGGCAGTAGGTTACAACTAAATCGGCAGCTAAAAGCTTAGATATACAGAACCAGATTCATATTACAAGATGATCAAGATATACCAGGCCAGGAAACTAGTGTATAGGTGCTGATGAAGGGCATTAGATAAAATGATAGTAGTTTGATTAAATGAATTTGATCACTTGGAATACAAGAGGAATAAACAAACTTCACAAGTAGAGGGAGTTTCGGTTATTGGGGAAGGAAAATAAAGTTAGTATTATAGAAGGTATAAAGCATAAAGTCAAAGTAAATGTGCTAATAAATTAGTTCAGAAAATAACACATATTGTCAAGTAAAATAACAACAAGCAGCAGCTAAAATATAATTCAAGACCTACTACACACTACTATTAATAACAACTCAATCTTCATCGCTTATTTCATAGCCATTCATCAATTCTTCCTCATCACTAGTTTCATTTTCATCAAGTAACTTTTCCTCACTTATTTCATTTTCATCAATTGGATCTTCCTCGTCATTTGCCCCGGATGTTCCTTCTCCATAATAATCAACAATCAATCTAAGTTTAGAAGGATCAGATTCTTCATATAGGCCTTCGCTATGCTATAACTTACCTGCTAATTCATCATCCACCCTTTCTTCAACACTTGAAATGTCATTTTGATATGCTACATCCAATGCATTCTCTACTTCAACTCTACCCACGAGCTTTGTTTTTATAACTACCCACCATGCAGATTTATTCTTACACAAAGGATAAGGAGCGTAATATACTTGTTTCACATTTTATGCAATGACAAATGGATCATAGAGTCCATTCTCTCTTGTACGCTTAATTTTGACTATTTTGTACTGAGGGTGCACCTTTGTACCTAACCTAGGCGTAGGATCATACCACTTACACCAAAAGAGAACCAAATTTTTCTTTGGCCAACCAACATGATAATCGAGTTCTAAAATCTCGTGAAGCACACCATAATAATCAACATCGCCATCACCTTTCACCTAAACTCCAATGTTGTTGGTTTTCTTTCCCTTAGATAATTCTTCTGTATGAAATCTGTACCCATTGACAGAGTACTTAGAAAAATTTCTGACTTAAGCATTAGGTCCCCAAGCTATGTCACGTAAAAATTGATCATTTGGGTTATAATTAAGTGGATTGTGAACCTATAAAAAGTTGAAGAAAAGTTAAAATTTAAATATACATATGACTGAACAAAAGTGTAAATGGTGTTAAATATTTAAGTTACACTTACATATTCTCTAAACCACACTGAAAACATAGCATAAAGAGCAGCATCCCCGTGTAAAGCCACGAAGTAGCTGTACGACAAAGTTATGATTTTCATTAGTTAAAGTTTAGATAGACCATGAATGATTGTTCTTAATATAAATATACTCACTTATAAAAAGGCAGGACCTCGGAAAAATTTAATAATACATGTGTTGTAGCTAACTTAAGCTCCACTTCATTCAAATATCAAAGTGGACCAACTTTCGGACTTCCTTTACCTGGCTGATTGAATATTGAAAATGGTGGTGCTGAAAGATCTATATTGTCTCCATCATCATGCCTATTAGGTCGGTTTCTCAGACATGGTATATCATGTTCAAAATAATATGAACAAAAATAAGAGGCCTCTTTAGACAAATAAGCCTCAGATATTGATCCCTCAATTCGAGATCTATTTTTTATGGTCCGCTTATATTTGCCAATAGTCCTGCATAGTATGATCTTTTAGATGAAATAATGTTCAATTATAACACATGAAAGTAAATGTTAAAAGTTAATACCTCTCAAAGGGATACGTCCATCTACACTGAACAGGCCTTCCAAGTCGTACCTCACGCACAAGGTAAATTGAAAGATGCTCCATAACATCAAAAAAACCAGGAGGAAAATTTTTTGCCAACTTGTTTAAGTTTAAGCGAATATTGATATCCATCAAAGATAGATTCTCCTCCTTTAAAGTGTTAGAACATAAATCTTTGAAAAAGAAGCTTATCTCTGTTATGGGCTTCCATATTCTATCGGGTAATGCACTGAATGCAATTGGCATCAGTGACTCTATGAAAATGTGACAGTCATGGCTCTTCATAGAGGTCAACTTCCCTTCCTTCATGTCAACGCACCTGGATAAATTTGAAGCATATCTATCTGGCATTCTCAAATTCTTAACCCAATCATAAATCACTCTTCTATCATCCAAAGTGAATGTGTAACTGGTCTTGGGCTTCTGAATCTTATTGTTTAAGTATGTCAGGTATAACTTATTGCGCCGACAATACTCCTTTAAGTCCATCCTGGCCTTCAAGTTATCTTTTGTTTTGTTACTTACATCCATCACAGTATTAAACAAGTTCTCAAAGAAGTTTTTCTCAATATGCATGGCATCAAGATTATGAGGTAGAAGATAGTCCTTCCAGTAATCTAACTTCCAGAATATGCTTCATTTAGTCCAGTTATATGTAACACCATAACCAGGTATCCTGAATGGTGGAAACTCTGTTACCTTAGGCAGATTTCTCACTCTATTCCAAATTTCTTCTCTCGACAAGATTGGTGATGGCTCCTCAAAATCAGACTTATTCTTCATAAAATCACTAGTATTCCTCCTAAACTCATGTTGCGTTGGCAAAAATCAACGGTGATAGTCAAACCATGAATTTCCCCCCACGTTTCAAAATGAATGCTTTTGTGTCTTCCATACAACAAGGGCAAGCTAACTTACCCACAGTTGACCACCCAGACAACATTCCATAAGCAGGAAAGTCATTTATAGTCCACATCAAAGAAGCACGCAATCTAAAGTTTTGTTTCATTGATACATCATATGCTTTCACACCTTCATGCCACAATAAGTTCAATTCATCAATCAATGGTTGCAGATATACATCAATAAAAACTTTTGGATTGCGAGGACCCAGAATAATGCAAGTCAGAAATATATACGGACTTTTCATACACAGTTCAGGTGGGAGATTATAAGGAGTCACAAACACTGGCCAACATGAACATGGTGTAGCTGAGACAGAAAATAGAGTGAATCCATCGGTAGATAATCCTAACCTAATGTTTCTTTGTTCACTAGCAAAATTTGGATACACACTATCAAAATGCTTCTCCATCTGACGGGTGACATAAAACACTAGGTGGTCTTTTATTTTCATAATGCCATCTCATGTGAGGGGCAGAGCTCATTGATGCATACAACCTCTTTAACCGTGGTATAAGGGGTAAGTAATGCATTGACTTCAAAGGAACCTTCTTCCCTTTGGCATATGTGACTTCCTTATAGAGAGGCTGGTTACAAAATTTGCAATGTTCTAAATTTGCATCTTCCTTATAGAATAACATGCAACCTTTCTCCCAATAGTGAATCCTCTCTGATGAAAGTCCTAACTTAGAAACCAATTTCTTTGTTGTGTAGAAATCTTTGGGTAAGTCAAGTTCATTTGGGTTAAGTTCATTCATAAGTCCAATGATAGAATTCATGCCCTCTTGAGAAATAGAATAATCTGACTTAATACTCAGTAACCGAACGACAATAGATAACTTGGAATGCGTTGATCCTTCATACAATGGATGACTAGCTTCCTCCAACTGTTCACAAAAGTGCTTAGTCTCCTCATTTGGTTCATTTTGTGCCCCTGAATATGTCCCAAAAGCATCCCTTACCATCTCACTATATCGTGAACTTTCAACATTATTCTCTCTCATTAGACTTTCAACATAATTCTGAAAAGCAAAATTATTAGCATCACTACTTTCTCCATGAGCTGTCCACACAGTATAATTCACCATAAAACCCTTCTTATAAAGATGTAATGTAACATCATCTGGACTCAATAACTTGCAACCCTTGCAATTCCAACAAGGACAACTAATTTTCCCTTCAGTAAGAAAATCATCAAGTGTCATTGCTTTAGCAATAAATCCAGCTACCCCAGCTTTATATTCCGCCCTCAACCCCACACGATTATGATAAGTTCTATTATACATCCATGTACTATCTATGTTTTCCATCTACACAAGAACGCCAAACAATAATAACAGAGAAAATTATAAACCCCAAAGGCTATAAATTCAACTCTATCAGTAAGGCAAATGTTTAAAATTAGATCAAATTCAATAATAACTCTAAAGTTCATCAGAACAAAGATTGTCAAATAAACCCCAAAAGCAACAACGCTAATTCAATCAATACAGATGTCTCAACAGTGAAGGCAAACCATCATTCAAGATTTAAGTAAATGAAGTTTAGAAAGTCTCAAAAGAGGAGGAGAGGGTGCTTAAAAGGTGAATTTATGTACTAATGCTCCTCATAAAACCTCGTCATACAAGTCAGTCGATGGCATAAAGGGTACACTTATTCCTTTAGATTTCGACACTAACAAAGTAGCTCTTACATGATACTTAAAAGGCATGACACTTCCATCTCAAAGCAGACAACATAACTACCTATTGTAAACTCAGAAGAGTACTCATAACCAACAAACAACAGGTATATTTATTCACAAGAGTGAGATACAAGAAAGCATCATCATTATTAGCCACAGAAAACAAAGTTTAAGAGAAATCTAAAAGTAGTTGTTGCTGTAAAGCTTTTTCAGCAGGTATATACACTGGGCACATTGTTGTTGTTGTAGTAATGTTACATGCATGTTTATATCAACTAATTAAATGAATGTTCATGGATCATGTCGTTTCCTTTAAGTTTATCTTAGTCGATATTACATAAAAATAAAAACATAAAGCACTAGAGGTTATATAATAAGCACTAGAGGTTATATATAAAACAGAAGAAAAAACAGAAATATATTTACATGTCTTAAGCTGAAACTAGCATTAAACAAAAATAGACTGAATAATTCACATTCATGGGTGGCAAAGAAGGGGCAGAGCTGCAAGCCTATCTATAGGTATTTGTGTTTGAAAATTCACTTAATAGGTATAAAATAACTTATCTAGATGCTAGTGGGTTGTCTTTTTTAGAATCCAGAACCCATAAACCCAAATACTGGAGAGAAGATAAAACGTAGTCGAAGTGTCAAGTGAGAGCAGATACTATCAATTTAAACTTCAGATAAAAAGGAATTCCAAACTCCAGTTATCAATTTAAACAAAAAGTCGCCAATTTGACCTCAAATTCAAAAACATTAACTGCAATCAAACAAATTGCACAAAATCCCAAACCCTAGAAACTGATTTACACAAAAATCAAATAATCAGTTACTCCAGAACAGCAATAACGTAAACCTCAAACTAAAAATTTTAAGTAAAAACTAATCAAAATTACTTTTGGTGTCACGAAAGAAATTCGACCTCAAATTCTCAATTGCAAATCGTTAGGAAAACTCACCGTCACGGTACTGTCTTCACCGTGGTCGTCACCGCCGCGGTATTGTCTTCACGACACTGTTTTTTTAAACCCTAGTGTAGAGAGAGAAAGAGAAAGCTTTCAGTATTTGATTCTGTAATGTTTCTGTAATGTATTTGTTTTTGTTGGTAATATAATTTAAAGGTTTCCGACTACGGTAGTCGGAAACATATTTACTAATATATTGGAATAATATTTATTTTTTCTGTATAAGAGTCTGATTATATATATTTAATTAATTATTTTTCGTTTTCGACTACAGTAGTCGGATATATATTTAATAATATTTTTAATTAATTACTATTAATTTTTATATGAGGATAGAATTATTTATTTAGTCATATATTTAATTTTTTATTTAAATTTTCGACTACAAACGTCGAAAATATATATTTAATAATTATTTAATTTTTATATAAGGGTCTTATTATATATTTAGTAACATATTTATTTAATTATCTAATTTTTCGACTACTGTGGTCGGAAATACATATTTAATAATTTATTTAAATAATTATTTAATTTTCATGTAAGAATAAGTTATATATTAAGTAATATATTTAAATTATATATTGAATAATATATTTAAATAATATATAATGTATATATTTATTTAATTATTTGTATTTCCGACTAAAATGGTCAGAAATAAATATTTAATAATTTGTTTAAATTATTATTTAATTTTCGTGTAAGAATAAGTTATATATTTATTAATATATTTATTTAATTATTTAGTTTTTCGACTATAGTGGTCGGAATTACATATTTAATAATTTATTTAAATAATTATTTTATTTTCTTGTAAGAATAAGTTATATATTTAGTTATTTAAATATTTATATTTTCGACTACAATGGTCGGTAAGATATATTTAATAATTTATTTAAATAATTATTTAATATCTGTATGACGGTAATATTATATATTTAGTAATATATTTATCTAATTATTTAGATTACCGACTATAGTAGTCGGAAGTAAATATGTTATAATTTATTTTAATAATTATTTAATTTTTGTATAAGGGAATGATTATATATTAAATAATATATTTATTCATTATTTAGATTTCTGACCACAGTGGTTGGATGTCAATATGCTATAATTTATTTAAGTAATCATTAATTTTTGTATAAGGGTCTGATTATACATTTAATAATATATTTATTTAATTATTTACGTTTTCGACTACTGTTGTCGGAAATATATATTAAATAATTTATTTAAATAATTATTTAATATCCGTATAAGGGTCAGATTATATATTTAGTAATATACTTATTTACTTATTTTTAGTTCCGACTACAGTAGTCGGAATATACATTTCCCACAATTTTCCGCCAAACATTCTGGCAGTTATAGTCACAAATAGTTTCGGAATAATATTTTATAAAAATTGAATAAAAAAATTCTAATTTCCGACCGAAGTGGTCAGAAATTTGCAACTACTTTATTTCAGTCAGAAATTGCAGTCGAAAAATAGCGAATTTCTGGTAGTGTGGGTAAAGAATTTTGTTGACCGAAGGGAAGGTGTGAGGCACCCTTCAAGTCCCGTGGTTCTAGCACGGTCGCTTTTATTGACTTATCTTGAGTTAAACTATTTTTAATAAATTATGTCAAGGCCAAAATTAGCTCATTTTTTATTATACCGAGCACTTGTCTATTATCCTATATTAAATAAATCGATGAAACTTTTAAAAAAAATTGTCAAGTTAATTTTAGAAAATATTTATCAAGGTATATTTTTACATCCTTGTATTTTTAAATATCTCAAAAGATGCATACGCCACATTCTTAACTGAGAAAAAAATATATTAAACGTGTATGAAATTTACCTAGTATTAAAGGCGTTGTTTTGAATCTTATAAACATGAAAATAATTTTAAATTTTTGAAAAATGCTATTTAAACTTAAACTCAATAAAAAATTAGCAAAATTATTTTAAAACGATATTAATCTATAGACAATTATTAGACTTAATTAATGACAAAAATAATAACAAAATAGGATAAGATGAAAATAATAAAATAATGCAAATATACACACAAAAATTTAATTATATTTCTTTCCAATTTTATTATAATAGTTCAAATTAATAAATTCTTCATTTAAAATCAAATCAAATAAATCAATTTAAATATAAATTCTATAGTAAAATTTACATAAAGTTTTAAAATTAGTTTCAACAACTGTTATTTATGATAGCAATATTATTTGCTCCAACAGCGACGATAATTGGTCGGAATTTGCGAGAAATAAAGAGGGGTGGAGGTAATAACGATGGTGACTAATGAATGATAACACAACCATATTTTTGGGATTTCCGGCTTCGTTTCGCCTTTAGTGGTGCAACGGCAAATCTGAGGAGGGTGAAAGAACGACAATGGCAGCGCAAGGCTTCGCCGGCCAGATCTGGTGATGTCGAAGCGTCTGGTGGTATCGTTGGGAAAGGGGAGAGGAAAGGGCAGCGGCGCGGGGGTAGTTGGAAGAGATGCGGCGCCGGCGTAATGTGGTTTTCTGGCGAATTTTCGCTGTCTTGAATGGGTTTCCCGGCGAGGAACTTGTTGGAGGCTGTTTCGCCAGAGAATAAAGCGACTAGTTTGGCTAAGGTTTGCCGAATTTTGGGTTATTTTGCTATGTTGGTCATCAATTTTGATCGGAGTTTAAAGCGTATGACATATTCCAATAAGGGAATACCATTTTCGGCATATTACAGTGCGTGTATATGAATTTGTGTTTATTATAAGAATAAAATATAGTGCAGCAATATTTGATATATAAATATACAGTAGTGTACTAGCATAACAAAATATAATAAAATTTTACATAACTAGTCAATTATACATGTTAATAAAGTAACGAAATCATTTAAACATTTTTCATTCATATTTGTTATAAGAACATATATAAAATGAATGTTACATAATTTAGATAAGAATCTGTTTGTGAAGCAATCAATGTCACCGAAACTCGAATGAAATCTTGAAACTCAACTTTTCTCTTTTCTTTTGTATGTTTTCTCCTTCAGAGTTTTCCTTACTTGTGTTTTTCTCTCTGTCTTTTTGTTCTCTCAGTATCTGGTTCTGATAATGAATGTACGTACCCTCTTTGATTTTTTGGGTGGGAACAGTTATTTGATAAAAAGGGGGAATAGTTTTTTAACTGATAAGGGGAAAGGATGTTCAAAATTCAAAAATAATTTATTTTTATTTTGTTTATTTTAATAAAAGATAATATTAATAATAAATCAAAATTAATAATATAATAAATATAAATAAACTAATAATTAATTAATTTTATATTTAACAAAAAGATAATAACAATTTATAAATAAATAAATAAATAATAGAAAAAACAAGTATAATAAAATAATATTAAAACTATTAATTTATTTATTAAAATTTATAAAAGAAAACATATATTTGGTTTTTTTAAAATTAGAATAAAATAAAAATAAAGATAAAAAATATATGATTAAATATAAATATAAATATTTTATATCGATAGATTAAAATTAAGGGAGGATCAAAAATCACGTGTCTACATCTTTGCCCCTCTTTTGTGTGAAATCTCGAAGAGTTTTCATACAAAGAAGTAGACAAGATATGATTTTTGACCCTCTAATTATTTGAAATGTAAGAATTAAATAAACTTATAATTAAAATAAAATAAAAAATGTGACCAAGTCCTTGTTTTGGATATCCTACTTATCCCGGGTTATAAGGGAATCAGGTCACGAGTAGTTCAAAAGTGATATGGAGAGAGAAAGAGTTAAAAGTCGAATGAGATTTCGTCGAGTTTCCGATTAACGATTTCTGCCTTTTACATTCAAAAGACTAATAAAAATAAAAAATGAAATGAAAATTGCAATCTCTAGAATCTTGATTCAAATCTTCATGACTTGAACTTGAAAATTCACCCTATTTTTCAGGCGGACTCCTTAGTTTCGATTTCTTTACCCTGTTCTTCAGGCGGGCTCCTGGACTTCCTTTTTCTTTATCCTATTCTTCAGGTGGGCTCCTGGACTTACAATTGCTTCACCCTGTTCTTCAGGCGGGTTCCTGGACTTACAATTTCTTCACCCTGTTCTTCAGGCGGATTCCTGGACTTACAATTTCTTCACCCTGTTCTTCAGGTGGGCTTCTGGACTTACAATTTCATCACCCTGTTCTTCAGGCGGGCTCCTGGATCTATAATTTCTTCTCCCTGTTCTTCAGGCGGTCTCCTGGACTTTCTTTTTCTGCATCCCGTTCTTCAGGTGGGCTCCTGGACTTACAATTTCTTCACCTTGTACTTCAGGCGAGCTCCTGAATCTACAATTTCTTCATCTTGTTCTTCAGACGGGCTCCTGAACTTTTTTTTTCTTCACCCTGTTCTTCAGGCGGGCTCCTGGACTTATAATTTCTTCACCCTATTCTTCAGGCGGGCTCCTGAACTAAAATTAAATAGTGAAACAGAAAATAACATCCAATTTTTTAAGAGGGCCCTGAGCATTAAAATAAATTTCCATTCTTTAGGAGGGTCCTGAGCAAAAAAGTAAATTCCCATTCTTCAGGAGGGTCCTGAGAAAAAGTAAAATTCTCATTCTTCAGGAGGGTACTGAGCATAAAAATATATTCCCATACAACACACACATAAAAATTTGCCCTATTTTGTACTGGGAAAATTTGTGTGTCGTCAAATTTTAATGTTTCGAAAAATATAGTGACAGAATAAATCAAAGCCTGGAATAGCTTTGATAAATTCATCTTCCAAAGAATAAAATTTACCATAATCGAGATCCAGTACCGTATGCTGTAATCCTGATTCTTGCATTGACAAAAGTGTGAAATTACATCCTTTATTTGAACACATTCTATCTCTGTTTCAACCAAAACAAAGAAAAATTGTGAGTTTTAAACACACGTGGTGGTTGGTTTGTGGTTTTCGGCTCTTGAAGTAACCATTCTTGCACTTTTCATGTTCAACTCCTTTTCATTCTTTGATTGATTCTCATTGACTTGTCTTACCTCTGACCCAAAATTCTGACTACTGGCACTCTCAACTCAAAACATATTTCTCTTGTATAATATCTCAGGATTTAACTTTCCATACACCTTTTATCCTTCTATGAGTCAAAAATTGTCAAATCACAATCATTCTGAATACTTTATTATACTTTGAAATGTTGTCTTTATGCATTGACCCTTTGTCTTGCTTTGTACCTTTGAAGAAGTTGGTAGCAAGTTTGGAGTTCTTTCTCACTTGACCTGACGTGAGTTTGACTCAAAAACACACAAAAGACAACAAAAATTTTTATTCGATGACAAGGCCACAAAAATCAAAAATCAAAATAAAATAAAAAGAAAAAAAAAGACAATAGGTATCTCTTTTTCAAAATAACAATAAAAACTTATCTGAATATGAAAATCAATTCTGGTGATTATGACATGCATTTTGAATTAAACAACCAGATCTATCCACACCAATCATTACAATTTTTGTCCATTTATTGAGCTTGAAATTTAGCCAATCTTGAACTTGTTCCTTCTGGATAACAACTCTCCTTCACTTAGTGGCACCTCAATGGGTTTTTGCCAACGAGCCTATCTATTTTTCACTTGTTTCTCAGCTTACAGTCGCCTTATGGTGCCCAACAGGGTTTTCACCAATGAAACTCTCTCTTTTTCATTCTTTTTTTTTTAAAATAAGCACTCAAAAATATGAAATATCATGCACTCATAACATGTTTAGCTTTGACTTTCTCAAAGATTGATCTGAAGGTCTTTCCTTGGTTGTAACTTGGCTTTTGGATAGGGTAGAAAGAAAGGTCGACATGAGGCACAAAGTTTACACAATATTGGGTAAAACATTCAACTTTTGGAATCGATTCTTTTAACAAAATAAACTTTTGCCCTAGTTTTCTTTCATTTTGGGTAATTTGAATTTTCTTTTGATTGGACCGAACCCCGGAGTAGGGCTGCCTACGTATCTTGTCACAAAAAGAATTAGGTCAAACGTAGTTCATGAAAAATCATTCTTTTGCTTGATTTTGAAAATTTTTTTCACTTTAATTTGATTCCAAAAGAGGGGTACGAAGAAAGATAAAAGCTCAAAAAGGATAAGCAAAGGTTGATATATTATTCGGATAGTAGAACAAAATGCCTTCAACATTTCAATCTTTTAAAATGCAAGTACAAAACATACATAATGTAATTGAACATGAATATCATATATAATATCTTTTAACCGCATCAGAATTGACCGGCATTCCTTCCATTTTGACTTCTACATCAGTAAAATATAACGCGCCTTTAGGTAGCACTTTCTTCACTATGAATGGTCCATGCCAATTAGGAGAAAATTTGCCTTTGGCCTCAATTTTGACCAAGTTCAAAATGTCTGTGACACACCTTTTTATTATATGCTCGTGCCATTCTCTTCTGATATAGTTAACCATGACATACTGACGTCAATCTTTTTTCATTAATCAAGATTAATTTCTCTAAACAAGTATTGACCCATTGGTCATCATCAATTTCAGCTTCCACAACTACTCGAAGAGATGAAATCTCAATCTCTGCAGGTATAACTGCTTCAGTTTCGTACACTAACAAGTAAGGAGTTGCACCAATTGAAGTCCGAACTGTAGTACGATAACCTAACAAAGAAAAAGGTAACTTTTCATGTCATTGTTGGGAACCCTGTACCATCTTGCGATATATTTTCTTTAAGTTCTTATTGGCAATTTCTACAGCCCCATTTTCCTTTGGGCGATAAGGAGTTGAATTTCGATGCATAATCTTAAATTGTTGACACACTTCTTGCATCAAATGACTGTTGAGATTTGCAGTATTATTCATGATAATTATTTTTGGAATGCCAAACTGACAAATAATGTTGGAATGAATAAAATCAACCACCGCTTTCTTGGTCACTGACTTGAAAGTCGCTGCTTCCACCCACTTCATAAAATAATCAATGGCTACCAAGATGAAACTATATCCATTCGAGTCCTTTGGTTCAATTGGTCTAATTACGTTCATTCCCCAAGCCACAAAAGTCCATGCAGCAGTCATTGTATGTAACTCAGATGGAGGGGAATGTATCAAGTCCCCATGTACTTGACATTCATGATATTTACGAACAAAACTGATGGAATCTCACTCCATGGTGACCAAATAATAACCTCCTCGAAGTATTTTCTTTTCCAAAATATACCCACTCATGTACGGTCCACAAATTCCAAAATGTATTTCAGTCATGATATTTGAAGCTTCTTTAGCATCTACACACCTCAAAAGTCCTAAATAAGGAGTCCTCTTATATAAGATTCCTTCACTTAGGAAAAATCCACTAGACAAACATCGAATGGTTCTTTTTTGGTTACCATCGGCATGTATAGGATATTTTCGAGTCTGAATATATTCTTTGATATCATAGAACCACGACTGCCCATCCAGTTTTTCCTCAACCACATTGTAATATGCATGTTGATTATGAATCTGTATATGCAAAGGGTCAATATAAGTTTTGTCAGGATGTTGAAGCATCAAAGATAAGGTCGCCAAAGCATCAACAATCTCATTATGATATCTGGGAATGTGTTTGAACTTTACTGATACAAATCATTGACATAGATCTTGCAAACAACCTTGATATGGTAGGAGATTTGAATCACGAGTCTCCTAATCTCCTTGGATTTGATGGACTAATAAATCTGAGTCTCCTAACACTAACAATTCTTGGATCCCCATGTCAATAGCTAATCTCAAAACCAGAATGCAAGCTTCATATTCTGCCATATTATTGGTACAATAGAATCGAAGGTGGGCTGTTATAGGATAATATTGTCCTGATTCAAAAATAAGAACTGCTCCTATCCTCACTCCTTTTACATTAGCAGATCCATCAAAGAACAACTTCCAGCCCGAATGGCAATCGTCAGAAATAAACTCATCAACATACAATACCTCTTCATCTGGAAAATAAGTCTTTAAGGGCTCATACTTCCTATCAACAAGATTTTCTGCCAAATGATCTGCTAAAGCTTGAGCTTTCATTGCAGTTCGTGTCGCATAGATAATTTCAAACTCTATGAGAAACATCTGCCGTTTCGCGAGTCTGGCTGTACGCATAGGCTTCTGAAAAATATACTTAAAAGGATCCATACAAGAGATGAGGTAAGTAGTATAAGATGACAAGTAATGTTTCATCTTTTGGGCTACCCAAGTTAAGGCACAATACATTTTCTCAAGAAGAGTGTACTTAGCCTCATAAGTGGTAAACTTTTTGCTAATGTAGTATATGGCCTATTCTTTTCTACCTGTAACATC
Organism: Capsicum annuum; assembly: GCF_002878395.1. NCBI lineage: Eukaryota > Viridiplantae > Streptophyta > Magnoliopsida > Solanales > Solanaceae > Capsicum > Capsicum annuum. Next base: position 248,711,120 of record NC_061111.1, on the reverse strand, counting down.
ATGTTGACCCAATACACAGTTGAAAGAATTTTCTAACATAGACATGTATAATATCAAGGGTCTACCTGGTTCTGGAGGAACCAAGATAGGCTAATTCGACAAGTATCTCTTAATTCTGTCAAATGCCTCTTGACATTCTTCAGTCCATTCACCTTTAGCATTCTTCTTCAATAACTTGAATATTAGGTCGCAGGTTGTCGTAAGCTGAGCAATGAATCTACTGATATAATTCAACCTTCCAAGTAAGATCATCACCTCTGTTTTATTCTTTGGTGGAGGCAAATCTTGAATAGATTTTATTTTTGAAGGATCTAACTTAATGCCATGCCAACTGACTATAAACCCCAAAAGCTTTCCTAACGGGACTCTAAATACACATTTCACTAGGTTAAGTTTGAGATCATACCTTCGAAGCCTTTCAAAGAATTTTCTAAGATCTTTGACATGGTTAGACTGCTCTCTTGATTTAATGATCACGTCGTCAACATAAACTTCAATCTCTTTGTGCATCATGTCGTGAAACAATGTAGTCATTGCCCTCATATAAGTTTCCCCAACATTCTTTAGTCCGAATGGTATGACTCGATAATAATATGTCCCTCTAGACGTGATAAATAATGTCTTTTCTGCATTTTCTGGATTCATAATGATCTGGTGATTCCCCACATAACAATCCACAAAAGAAGCAAGATCATGTTTGGCACAATTGTCCAACAAAATATGAATATTGGGAAGTGGAAAATTATCTTTCGAACTTGCTTTATTTAGATCATGATAATCAATTCACATCCAAACTTTACCGTCCTTCTTTGGAACAGGGATAATTTTTGCCAACCAAGTAGGATACTGGGCCACTCGAATGACTTTAGCCTCAAGTTGCTTCATGATTTCCTCTTTGATTTTTACAGTCATGTCAGTTTTGAGCTTTCTTATCTTTTTCTTGATAGGAGGAAAGGCAGGATCAATTGGCAACTTGTGAACTACCAAATCGGTGCTCAAACCGGGCATATCATCGTAAGACCACACAAAGATGTTTTTTATACTCAATCAAAGATTCAATTATAGCTTTCTTTTGTTATGGTTGAGCATGTATACTTATCTTAGTCTCCCTAATATTTTCATAATCTCCTAAATTGATCGCCTCAGTTTCCTCTAAATTGGGATTTGTCTTATTCTCAAACTGTTTGAAATCTTTGCTTATATCCTCAAATGTGTCTCCTTCATCGTATTCAACTTCTTTATTCATTATTTCATAATTAGATTAATTTTTTAAATTTGGTTGACAATTCTTCATGCATATCATATCATTAGAATCGGCATAGAAAGAACTGTATGATAGAAAAATATATAAATAAACATCAGACTCAAAATAAAATGAAGAGAGACTACACTTTATTAAAAACAAAGATCGAAAGAGTTTTAACCTAAATAATAAGTTTAAAGATTTAAATTACAATCCTAGAATGATTCAAATTACAGAAGAAGAAACAAACAAGCTACTAAGACTGTAAGAAAAATAAACAAACTACCAAGACTCTTTCATAATAGGGAGAGGAGTGGCCTCCTAATTTTTAAGCTGGACATCAGGGCCGACAAATTGTACATCTACATTGCTGGTACCTTTCCCGATTTCAACCATATCAGCTTTAATGAACATATTCTGAAAAAGGCCAATCAACTCTGTATCATCATCATTCATTGATTATGCAATAGGTAACTTGGAGGACCCAACATCATTGACTTTGATGAAAGCCTTTTGAAGTGGCGGTATTGACTTGGTAAGTGACCATGACTCTTTATTACACTTTTTAGCCTTCTTTATATCTTTAACAGTGGGTTCGTATCCCAAACCAAAAGTATCAAGGTTCTCATAGAGGTTTACTGGATGAACTATGCCTTGCAAAAATATCCCTAAACCTTTTCCTGGTTCGAAACTATGCTTCAACATTTCATTCACTACCATAACAGATGCAGAGGACAATTGGGTCTTGCGATGAGATTTCCCTCGAGGATATGCTCAATATCCACTACCTCAAAAGCTTGATGAATTATCACTCTATCTGCAGTATCTTCTTCGATGGAGGAAACAGAGTAGTCTTTATACATAGATAAGTATTCTTCACTATGAACAACTATTTCTTGCTTGTCGTGTTCAAATTTAACCATTTGGTGCAACATTGATGCGACTGATTTAGCCCTATAAATCTATGACCTTCCCAATAACATATTATATAAAGCGTCAATGTTCAGCACTTAGAAATCCATAGAAAAATCCACAGGCCCGATTGTCAATATGAGTTCTATTTCACTAATGGCATCAGTTTTTGATCCGTCAAAACCTTTGACACATACATTGTTAGGTTGAATTTTTTCTACATTAGCATTCAACTTTTGCAAAGTTGACATAGGACAAATGTTAGCTCCTGATCCTCCATCAATTAACATTCGAGTGACGATGGAATGCTCACATTTCATAGTAATGTAGAGACCCTTATTATGTCCAGTACCTTCCACAGGCAATTCATTATCTGAGAAAGTAATCATATTTGCTTCAAGGATCCTTTCAACAACTTTTTCCAGCTGATTCACTTTAATCTCACTGGGAACACATGCTTCGTTAAGAATCTTCATTATATCCTTGCGGTGTTTTTCTTAATGTATTAATAAAGACAACAAAGAAATCATTGCTGGTGTCTTCTTCAACTGTTCTTCAACAGAATATTCTGGCAATTTCATTTTCTTTAAGAATTCTTCAGCTTCTTCGTTAGTAACAGGTTTTTTGACCGTTATTCGTTCTTCATCTCCTTGTTTATTCTTTCTTAACTCTACTGAGGCATAACACCTTCCAGATCGAGTTAATCACCCTACTTCGTCCACATCTTCAATCATTTCCTTACCCTTGTGCATTACTACAACACGATCATAGTTCCAAGAAACTGCCTTAGTATTAACCATAGGAAACTGTGACACTATTTTAATAACAATGGGAGCTATAGAAGCTCATTTTATGATTAAGAGACGTTTAGGGGATCTTCCTGGAACAATGAATTTTGGTTGTACTTGACTTGACCCATCATTTTCTAAAATCTCTTTCTCCATCACCAAGGGAACATTCGATAATTTGAGTTTTGTTATCACTACCTCTGCTTCTACAGGTTTTTCTTTTGTCAAATCTACAATATTTATTGATTTTTTTGAATCAGTTTTAATTTTAATGATCGACTTGAAGGATATTACAACATCTTTACCACTAGGTATCACTTCGAGAATGTTTGCTTCATTATGATCTGGCAACGGATTTTGATTGAAATTTAAAGCATCTGGACTTTGTACTATGATCTGTTGGGTGTCAATCAACCCTTGAATAGCTTTTTCAGATACTAATATTTCTCTATGTCGTTCTATGGGGCATCAGAACAGTATTCACATCTTCTAGAAAAGTCCAAGTTCTTCAGAGTAGGATTCGGGATTCTTCTCTCAATTGGGTTTAGAACATTTATTTTCCTCAGTCTATAAAATAAACTGGTGTAATATATTCCAATAGGAGTGAAATTATCTTTGCCCATGTTATCCCTTTTGTAGTCTGCTCTAGGTCATAAATTAGACCTAGGAGGGCCCCTTTGAATTTATGGGACCAGTAGATGATTTTGGATAGCTGGTGCACGCCATTGCGGGTATGAAGGATCCCAAGAATATGGTTGTGCATTGTAAATAGTATATTGGGGGGATGGAATGAAATATAATGGATTTTGTGCATATGGTTGACACGCACTTCTCCAATGTTGTCGTGGACCTGGTACGACAGTTGCTACATTCTCTTTTCTTTTCTTTCCTCCGAAACTTTCTGCACCATTTTGAATTGCCTATGTTGGTGCTTTCAAAGCGGCCTGGCTGATAATCTTTTTTGACTTTATTCCATTCTCTACTATCTCTCCAACTTTAATAACTTCAGCAAATGTGCTTCCAATAGTAAAAAGTAAGTGATGGAAATAATTGGGTTCTTGAGCTTGCAAAAAGCTATCAATCATTTCAGATTTCTTTATCGATGGTCTGACTCTTAAAGCCCTCTCTCTTCATCTGCTAGCAATATTCTCAAAAACTTTCAGTCATCTTTCTTCTCATGTTAGCAAGATTAGTGCGATCTGGAACTATTTTAATGTTATATTGAAATTGCTGAACGAAATCTCGAGCCATGTCATCCCACACGTACCAACGAAAAATGTCTTGGTCAATAAACCATTCTGAAGCTATTCCTGTCAAGCTTTCTCCAAAGTAAGTCATCAATAATTTTTCTTTTCCTCCTGCTCCCCTTAATTGGTTGCAAAACTTTTTCAAGTGAGCAACAGGATCACCATGACCTTCGTATTTGTCAAACTTTGGCATTTTGAACCCTAGTTGCAAATGGAAGTCAGGAAACATACATAAATCTTTGTATGAAACACTTTTTGGTCCACCTAATCCTTGCATATTTCTCATACTCTGCTCCAAGCTTCTTAATTTCCTAGCCATTTCCTCTTGTTCCTCATTTTTAACAATCTTCTCAATAATGATTGGAGAATCGTGTTGATAAGTATGATAATGAGGATTTTGGGATTTGAAAGTTATTTCAGGAGGATATAATAGATCATGACTTGGTTCCCCCATATTTTTTGTTACTATCAGTTGAGTACCCGTAGCAACTGGTGCCATAGAAGTAAAAAGTGGATTATTTGTAACAACAGGATTTGGTGAGCGCATGGTAGAAGTACCAGCAATACCAAATATATTAGCAAATATGCCGAATCTTAGTGGGTAAAATGGATCACTAGTTTGAGCTGGAGTAGGATTTCGATCATTCAAAATCGAAAGTCCGGGTATTGACGAAGGTGGGGCTTGTGCATTCAACCAAGCTTGGTACATCTTTGCCATATGTTGTTTCAATGACTTTATTTCTTCCATTGATGCTACTTCCTGCAAAATCAACTGATTTTGCTCTTCTTCACTGTCAGACGCTATACCTTCTCTACGGGTCATTTTTCTTTTACCCTTGTATCTGGTTTTATACGGATGTGATGTCAGTTTAAATCACAAACCAACCACCAATTACTTTATCTTTCTGTTACCAAGTAGCAAATGGGTGAGTGTTATATATTTAACACATTATAATGTCACATTGTATGTTATGCTTCTAGATTCATTTTCTAACTTATTAGGGAAGGTTTTACGTTTCATCCCAACTTTCTAGGCACACTTTTTATTTTATTTTTAATTTAAAAGAAAAGAAAATCATTTTTAAGATCACCGAATCCATTGAGGACTGCCTACGCATCTCATTAAAAATGAGAATCAGGTGTGCGTAATTCTTGAAAATATATCGTATAAAACTCAGCCTCAAGACCCCTAAAGATTCAGGGCTGTTAAGATTTATATATATATATATATATATATATA
>NC_061111.1:248635263-248705590 GCF_002878395.1 Capsicum annuum | reverse complement strand
TTAGCCTCATGATCCCTAAAGATTCTGGGCTATTAAGATATATAAAAATTGGATCTGAGAATTATAAAAATAATTATGAAAGTAATCATATTTTTAAAATATTTCCCAATAAATCTATGAATAATTTTTCAAAAATTAGGGTCGTATCCTGGGAAGGACTTCCAACCTATCCCACTAAATAGTGAGAATCAGATCCTCGTAGTTCATGAAGACCGTAAAACTATGTTACTAAAATTTTTTCTTTCTTTTAAAAATAATTTTTTTTAAATGATTCACTAAATGTGAGGATAATTTAATCTCTTGCATTTTAAAGTTGCCTAAATCCGGTCAACAAACAAACAACCTTCCAAACAAATGTCAAAGAGCACGTAGGATGCACATGTTGGTCTTTATAGAGTAGGTCACTTGTCCTAGACAGACCAACCCCTGTGCCGAGTCCCGCTAAGTCAAATGCATATGATGCAAATAAAGCGGCACCTAATAGGGATAACCAAATTATTAGTTTTCAGTTCTTCTAAGTTTAAACCTAATAGGGATAGGTGTCTAGACTGGCTTACCCGAGCGGACACTCGAGCTTGGGAGGGATAACTTGGTCAATAGCAGGGCAATACCGCCTTTGTTGCCGATCCGAACCCCGCCTAACATGTGTGACTATAATCCTTCACTAGGTGCCTTGACACCCCGGCTATCTCAAAAAGAAAGTTAGGATGCATACAAAGCATTCCTTCTATATTATTTCAGAGACTTAGAGGGGTGCGCGAGAGAAGAAGTTTATAAAACAGTTCAACAATATCAAAGCGGTAAATAAGTGACAAGTAGCACATAAGGCCAACAAACACAATATCAACAATAATTAAAGCAAGTATAAGTCAATATAAAAAGCTCGAATTCTTATTATCCCCAGCAGAGTCGCCAGAGATGTCACACCCTTTTTTCGCTCGAAGAGATCGGATCAAAGGGTTTTTCCAATTAAAGTGACAACATTGAATAGGAATTATTTTAATTATAGAGTCGCCACTTGAAATTGAGTTATGGTGTTCCAAGTCACCTTTTTGAATCCCTAGTCAAAAGAAAATGACTCTCTGTTTTGGTTTGCGAAAACAGAATACCGGGTAAGGAATTCTGTTGACCGAAGGAAAGGTGTGAGGCACCCTTCGAGTCCCGTGGTTCTAGCACGGTCGCTTTTATTGACTTATCTTGACTTAAACTATTTTTAATAAATTATGTTAAGGCCTAAATTCACTCATTTTTTATTATACCGAGCACTTGTCTATTATCCTATATTAAATAAATCGATGAGAATTTAAAAAAAAATTGTCAAGTTAATTTTAGAAAATATTTGTCAAGGTATATTTTTACATCCTTGTATTTTTAAATATCTCAAAAGATGCGTACGCCACATTCTTAACCGAGACAAAAATATATTAAACGTGTATGAAATTTACCTAGTATTAAAGGTATTGTTTTGCATCTTATAAACTTGAAAATAATTTTAACTATTTGAAAAATGCTATTTAAACTTAAACTTAATAAAAACTTAGAAAAATTACTTTAAAACGATATTAATCTATAAACAATTATTAGACTTAAATAATGACAAAAGTACTAATAAAATAGGATAAGATGAAAATAATGTAAATATACACACCAAAATTTAATTATATTTATTTCTAATTTTTTTATAATATTTCAAGTTAATAAATTCTTCGTTTAAAATCAAATCAAATAAATCAATTTAAATATAAATTCTAAAGTAAACATTACATAAAATTTTAAAATTAGTTTCAACAACTGTTATTATGATAGCAGTATTATTTGCTCCAACAACAACGATAGTTGGCCGAAATTTGCGAGAAAGAAAGAGGGGTGGAGGTAACAACGATGGTGGATGATGAAAGATAACGCTGCCATATTTTGGGGATTTTTGGTGTCGTTTCGCTGTTAGTGGTGCAGTGGCAAATCTGGGGAGGGAGAAAGAACGACAGTGGCGGCACAAGGCTTCGCTGGCCAGATCTGGTGACGTCGGAACGTCTGGTGGTATCTTCGGAAAAGGGGAGAAGGAACGGCAGCGGCGCGGGGGTAGTTGGAACAGGTGCGGCACCGGCGTGATGTGGTTTTCCGATGAATTTTTGTTGTCTTGAATGGGTTTTCCGGTAAGGAACTTGTTGGAGGCTGTTTCGTCGGAGAATAAAGCGACTAGTTATTCTAAGGGTTGACGAATTTGGGGTTATTTTGCTATGTTGGTCACCGATTTTGACCGGAGTTTAAAGTGTATGACATATTCCAATGAGGGAATGTCATTTCCTGCATATTACAGTGAGTGTGTGTATATGAAATTGTGTTTATTACAAGAATAAAATATAGTGCAGCAATATTTGATATATAAATATACAGTAGTTTACTAGCATAACAAAATATAATAAAATTTTAGATAACTAGTCAATTACACATGTTAATAAAGTAACGAAATTATTTAAACATTTTTCATTCATATTTGTTATAAGAACATATATAAAATGAATGTTACATAATTTAGATAAGAACCTGTTAGTGAAGCAATCAATGTCACCGAAACTTGAATGAAATCTTGAAACTCAACGTTTCTCTTTTCTTTTCTTTGTTTTCTCCTTCAGAGTTTTTCTTACTTGTGTTTTTCTCGCTATCTTTTTATTCTCTCAGTATCTGGTTCTGATAATGAATGTATGTACCCTCTCTAGTTTTTTTGTCTGGGTAGGGAGTCCTTTTTGTTGAAGGTTCTTTTGAGGAGAACAGTTATCTAATAAAAAGGGGGAATAGTTTTTTAACTGATAAGGGGGAAGGATGTTCAAAATTCAAAAATAATTTATTTTTATTTTATTTATTTTAATAAAATATAATATTAATAATAAATCAAAATAAATAATATAATAAATATAAATAAAATAGTAATTAATTAATTTTATATTTAACAAAAAGGTAATAACAATTTATAAATAAATAAATAATAGAAAAAATATAATAAAATAATATTAAAACTATTAATTTATTTATTAAAATTTATAAAAGAAAACATATATTTAATTTTTATATTTTTTTTATAAATTACAATAAAATAAAAATAAAGATAAAAAAATATATGATTAAATATAAATATAAATATTTAATATCGATAGACAAATTAAAATTTAGGGATAATAAAAAATCACGTGTCTACACATCTATCTCAAGGCCATTTTCTAGTTAGCATCCTCATTATATAAGTTGTCAATTAAGCTACCACAACATCACATGCTAGATGTCAACTTAACTTTTATCATACAATACTAAGACCAATACCGTTAGGAATGTTGCAACCTTAAGGACTAGTTTTCATATTTTAACCATGTAAGGTCCACCAACTAGTTTTCTAGGCTTTTAGCCCACAAGTCATAGTCACTTATTAGAGACAACCAGTTATCACATAAGACACTTTATTAGGCGAAATTTCTTAACATGACCATTTATCCAAGTCAAGTAGATTTACTAGGTGAGTCCTTGGTTTTACACAAGATTACAAATATCAATTAGCCTTAACCCAATACTCGACATAATCCACTTCTAGTTACTAATTAGAATTAATACGGGTCACACCTTTTAACTAGTGATTAGTGACAAAGAATGATTAATAATTTACCAAGGAAGGCATCATTTCCCTAGTACATAAACAGGTTTAGCCACATACGACATAACCCCACGTATGTCCCTATATTCATACATACCACCACACACGGTATCATCATAACATCGTTACCTCTTCCGGATTAACCGGGCATCATCACAATATCAACATATTCTCCGGATTCATCGATATAATCAATACATCATGACCTTTTTTGGATTCACCGGGAATCATCATAATATCATTATATCCTCCGAATTCACCAGGTATCATCATAACATTATTATCTCTTCTGAATTAATCGAACATCATCATAATATCAACATATTCTCCAAATTCACCGGGCATCATCATAACATCATTACCTCTTCTGAATTATCCGAGCATGATCATAATATCATTATGTCCTCTGAATTTATCGGGCATCATCATAACATCATTACTTCTTCCGTATTAACCGGGCATCATCATAATATCAACATATCCTCCGGATTCACCGAGTATCATCATAACATCATTACCTCTTCCAGGTTAATCATGCATCATTATAATATCAACATATCCTCCAGATTCACTGGATATCATCATAACATCATTACCTCTTCCGAATTAATCGGGCATCATTATAATATCAACATATCCTCCGAATTCACTGGGCATCATCATAATATCATTACCATTTCCAGATTAACCGGGTATCATCATAATATCAACATATTTTTCGGATTCACCGGGCATCATCATAACATCATTACCTCATCCATATTAACCAGGAATCATCATAATATCAACCTATCCTTCGAATTATCTGAGAATCATCATAACATTATTATATCCTCCGAATTCACCGGGTATTATCATAACATCATTACCTCTTTCAGATTAACCGGGAATCATCATAATAGCAACATATCCCCCGTATTCACCGGGCATCATAATATCATTATCACATCTCCCAAGACAACCAACATTCAAATACATATGTATTCAAATTAATAAACATGTACAAGACACAATAATAGAGTATAAGTGATGCAAATTAACATATATCATAATACTTTACAATTAGTTATCACTACATAATATAAGTAGATGCATGAGCATGACTATCCAAATGACATACGTAATCACCACTTTTCCAAGGTTATCATGTTTATTAGCAAGGCAATTATAAGTCAAATGCATGCTTTCTAGCCACCTTTATTCCCACATTTCACAATGCTAACCCAAAAAGGGAAATCGTTCACATAAGCATTAGCTTAATCATTTGACTTGGTTCATAGCAAGAGTGGTATCATAATTAAAGGTTCACTTGGTGAATTAATTGATAAATCAAGCGATAGCATAACCATAAGTTCAATTCACAAGACTTTCCGAGGTTATCCATATCATGACAACAAGATAATCAATCAAGTATAAATATTATCCAACCATCGACCACATACGTAAACTGACAACCATGTTTAACGATTGTAATCTCAATAACATAACTTAGACGTTCATCAAGTAGCTGGGCCACTAAGGAATTTAATAGTTCAAGCTTAAGGTGGGTCAAGTCCCACTCCTAAATTCCAATAATACCAAAGTTTACTTCTACAAGACTAACTTCTACCCCGAATTAGGCTAGATTCTTAATCACATCATAAGGGCTTATCAATCCATACTAAGCCTATAAGGGAGAAATCTTCTTTAAGCAACCTTCCCAAGTTACCCCAAACACTAAGGCCATTTCATAACTAGTCATAACTAGGTTACATACTCTTAAGGTTAGACCAACAACATCATTCTCAAGTACTAGAGCAACTAAAGTATTCTCATGCTATTCATACGAGTTCAAGTAGAAATATCCAAGGTTCTAGGCTAAAGGTCAAACATCACACTTTACAAGTTTAATTGTCTACAAGAAACAACTAATCCCAAGTATTTCCATTACTCCATTTATCATCTAAAACTCCACCCAGTCTCACAAGATATCAATTATTATACTACAATTAAGCTCAATCTATCTACAAGTAAGCCTAACCTACCTTGAGTCCAATTGCTCACGAACCAACAAGTTTTGCCTTTCCTTTTCTTGAAGCCTTTTCTTCCACGAGACAAGCTATCAACAACATAATATAAGCATCATTAAAAGAAAAACAACACCCATTATGTTATCATTATTCCATGGATTCAAAATGACATCAATCCCCCAAGTGGATCCCATCTTTAAAAAATGAGTTTTCGAGACCAACCCATTGTTCAAACATTATTAGGGAGCTATAACCCTCAAAATATTTGAGGAAAACAATCATATTTGGGGATACAATTGAGAATCAAGGAATTAGAATTTTGGGTCTAGAAATAAAGAAATTAATATCAAATTTGAAGGAATCTTACCATAGATTTGTAGCAAAAATGGATTACACAAGTTATTCAATCTCTTAATCAACCCACAAGACTCACTTTTAAGTCACCAAATCTTTATGACTTCTAGGGTTATCAAAAAGGAGAAGAATGCCCCAAAAAACGACCAAATGGGCCTTTTATACGAGTTTAAATGAACTCGCAAGGTCAAAATTTATTTTTGACCTTTTGAACTCTTTTGGACTCCTTTTTTCTCAAATGAAATATGGAAATCCACTAAATTCAATATTCTAGATGCATTGGTGAAGTCGTATTTTCCATCCGAGGTCATTTAGGCCACTTGTGGATCCCACACCCATATATTTTGAGTTTTGACTTTTCGACTAATGGATAGAAATGAGCTCGGGTGCTGTGGGATCCGAACCAAGGGTATACCTATCCTAAAATTGACATTACATAGCTTCTGGCATAGTCAAAATTTGCATCCAAAACTATTTTGCTAATGTTTTTGCTCGATAGCCATTTGGAATCGACGAAGACTTCTAAATGGGAAATTGACTCTAAAAATCAACGAACTACCCGGTAACCGAAATATCTATTCCAACAAGTCATAAATTAATTAGGAGAAGCTCAAATAGAGGAAATAAGCATAAATATAGAAAATGACCTAAATGGCCATTACAGAATTATATACAACTCTATTAACTTTTTTCCTTCTTCTAGCCTTATCTCTATGTTCAACCTGTTCAACTCGCCTTCTTCATCAGTTACATATTCTGAATCAGTTTCAAAGATGGCAGCTTTATGTGATGGGTAAGAAGGTTCATCACCAGTTAATTCACCTTTCAAACTATTTCTATCACTACCTACAAATTCATCATACCCAGTATCTGGTCCCTTTCTTCTAATTCCTAACTTAACATGTATGGAAACTACTAGTCTCTCTCCCCCCCCCCTCTTCTCTTTCTTTTTTCCTTTTCTTCCCTAAGACCTCCTAACTCTTCATCCTCATATTCATCCATATTACTCCCAATCTCTACATATCTATCAATAGATTCTACATCTGAATCTTTAATAGATTCTACTCCACCAGTCTCTCTCCTAACTTATAAAAATTTATCAATAATATGAGCGACATAAGCAATAGTAAAACTAGTAGGATCAACTATAGTAAGAGCAAAATAATGAATCGTAGGAGAAAGGTCTTATGAAAGATAACATAAATGCTATTAAAGAGAGATGAGCAACATGAGGAATAGTAGCAGCAACAATAGGAAAAGACGTATGAGCAGTATGAAGAGGGACATAAGCATCAAGAGGAGGGATAGGAAGAAGAGGAGAACTATGTGCAGTAGGTTGGAAAAAAGGAGGGGCATCTTTACTATTTTTAGATGCCCTGCCAATACTATCAATGTCATTTTCCCTGTCTTTATCAAAAGATACACCACTTTTTCCCTCCACATGCCCTTCCCAATCACTTTCATATTCCAATAAAGGTTAGGCCAACAGGGTTCAGCAACCATGTGATACACAAAAACTTCCAAAATATTTTCATTACACAATTTCTATGAAATCTCAATTGTGTCTTTGTCTGACCTAATTTCAATTAAACTAGAATACTTAGGCAGTATAACATATAGTAAGCATTGTCCAGGATCATATCCCAAATACTTTACATAATCCCTAAATTCAAAATAAGACAACCTATCCACATCAACATCTAAGAATTCAGTAATTTGCCTACCAACTTATCTTTTTCCTTTTTCCCCTTCACTTTACCCAAATTAAGAAATCCACCATGGTAAATTCTCAAAGTGATCAGTTTAAAACTTATTTTAAACGACCTGAAATCATTGACCACGAAAACATTATAAAGTAAGATCCTTGACATCAACCCAAACAACATTCCCACAATACACGAACAAAAAATTATAGAATTTATGCAACAATTACAAGACTCACAACTCATTTTATTACATATTGAACCATATGCACAAACTACAACATATTAATTTTGAAGATAAATTAAAGATGGCAAAAAATCCTAGCTCAAAACCCTAGTTCATATCATAAGTAAAAATTCATAATACGGAACACCTATAAGTGTCACGGTTTACATTATTACATATTGAAGCATATAAATAAACTAAAATACATTAATTTTTAAGATAATTTAAAGACGACTAAAAACCCTAACTCAAAAATCCTAGATCGAATTTAGGAACGAAAATAGAGATGGGGCTAACCTTTTAATTGAAAATCAGTAGCTCCTATATTGTAACCCCTAGCGTGTAACCCCTAGCTCATAACCTCTACCTTGAAATCAACCAAACTCAACTCGTAACGATCAACTGAATTCAACTCGTAACTTGAAATGAAAAGAGATAAATGATTTTTGTCAACAATGAAAAACACTACAAAATTTGGTGTGTATCTTTTCTATCGGGTGAAAATTTGCTAATAAACTTGAAACTAAAAGAGAGGTAAAGTTTTTCTTTTGTTCGTTGATTGATGCTCTTCAAATGGATTTTTCCTTTGTCCATTCATATACTACATGAATGGATTGGGTAGGGTGAAATAATTAGGTTGGGTCAGGTTAGGATTGGGTAATTTATTTGGGTCGGATTAGGATTGTGTAATTGAGTCGGGTCGAATTAAGATTGGGTAATTTATTTGGGCCGGGTTAGGTTTAATTTAAGGATCCATTAATTTAATAGGAAAATCAAATTAATCACGTGCCATCACCATAGGGGGTGAGTGGACTACACACCACTCATTAAACTTGGGCATGGGTGTCGCAGGGAGGTATTAAATTCACTTTTATAAAGTATAGTTGTGTAATAAGTCATGTTAATAGTTTGAGAGTGTCTTAGACTTTTCGTGTATAGTTTGGGATGGAAATGATGACTTTTTTCTATTTTATGATATGGTAAAAGGAACACGATATGACAAGTTATCTGTTGGATTTTTAAATTGGATAACTACTCTTATTATATTAGACAAAGAGTTTAAGTATTGTACACTACCAGTGTACAAAATATTCTGCACTATTAGGAAAGCTTGACCTGTTATTGCAGGTTACCCAATTTTTCACATAAAAATTGAAAAGAAAAAATTGGATAACCTAAAATATCAGGTCAAGTTTACCTGATAGTATAAAATATTTTGTACACTGACAATGCACAAAACTTAAATTCTTACAAATAAATAAAGAAAGTAATATGTTATTAAAGCCATATATTTTTTATGTCTAATCGAGTTGAATCAAGCTGAGATAAACCAAAAATGAGTTAATCAAATCCTAAAACAATTATTGATCATCTATGTAGAAACAAGTTAGGTTGGGAATAACTAATCTTTAGTTTTATTTATACTCCAAATAGCATCCCCTGAAAGTTTTTTTTAGTAAATAAACTGATTTTATTATCAAATAGACTTTACAAAGCAGAAAAAACACAGGTCTGCACAGCTGCCAGACCTGTACACAACTACTCTAGCTTAACTTTCTTCATCACTACTACCGATCTATTTTGAACAGCATACAACCCAAACACTCAGTCATCTAGGATACCAATCAAGCACTTGTAAGATCGCAGCCAGTTTTGCCTTAGTTCTCCCTCGAATATGAACCTCTTAAACTATTTTTATCATTACCACTGCACTATTATTGCTCTTGCCTTGAAAGATCCTGTGATTTCTTTCCTGCCTGATGTAGTAGATGTTGGCTGCTAAAGTAATTCTATAGATTTAAGCTCTTGGCATTTTGCCTTTGAAGTGTATATTAGCCCATCTTTGTTCCTCTGCCCATCCACTAGCTTGCCTCTGAATATTGAGCCAATCAAGTAGATGCTTCCATACCTGAGTTGAATAAGGGCACCTGAAAAATAAATGCTCGATATTCTCAGTTCACCATCACACAATACACACCCTACATATTCCACACAATGCCATGATGCCAATCTTTCCCTTGTCAGAAGCCTAACTTGAAAGGCCAAGTACAAGATGAAAATCCATCTAGGACAAGCGGCATTATTGCAATACAACTTTCTCCACTCCACTCTCTGATACTGGCCCCTCATCAACTGATACACATGTTTAATAGAGAATTTGTCTAGTTGTTTCACTATATTTTTAGTCCATCCTATAGCTTCAAAGTATTTGTGAGCTTGTAGTATTTTCCTCACCATCCATGAGGCTTGGGGAGATAAAGCAGCCCATATTGTTCTTTGTTTCTCATAATACATGTGAATCCATTGTACACATAACCTGTCCTTTTTCTTACTCAAGATCCATAAGAGTTTGGAAATAACAGCTTTATTCCATTTCTGAATACTTAGTAGATTACACCCCAACAGTTTTTGAACTACAAAGTTGATCCCAGGAAACTAAAGCTTTCTTGGATATGTCTACACCTCCCGTCCGTAAGGATCTTCTG
Source organism: Capsicum annuum (assembly GCF_002878395.1). Taxonomy (NCBI): domain Eukaryota; kingdom Viridiplantae; phylum Streptophyta; class Magnoliopsida; order Solanales; family Solanaceae; genus Capsicum; species Capsicum annuum. The sequence goes on along the minus strand of NC_061111.1, from coordinate 248,695,172 downwards.
CACAATGAATCAATGTACTTAATCACTTCTTTTGGCAACATGAACACTTGTGACCAGAACACTTGAATAGCAAAAAGGACACTCTTAATCAATTGGACCTTGCCAGCATAAGATAAAAACCTAGAGGTCCAACTCTGTATCCTCCCATTATCTTATCAATCAAAGGCTGATATTGAACTATCAAAATTTTCTTTGTACTGAGAGGAACTCTTAGATATCTAAATGGCATAGACCCTTGAGAGAAACCCAATATCTGTAATATAGTTTGTTGCACTTCAGTAGTGACACCACCAAAGTAAATAGCACTCTTGTCCACATTTGCTTCCAATCCAGAAGCTACTGAAAATTCTTTGAATTAGGCATAAAGCAATCCCACAGAGCTAGGATCCCCTCTACTAAATAACAACAGGTCATCAGCAAAACTTAATTGCACCACATGCATTTTGGCACACTTTGGATGATACTTAAAACCTGGGGTTTGCCTTAGTTTCTTAAGCAATCTGGTGAAATGCTCCATAGCCAGGACAAATAGATAAGGAGACAAAGGATCTCCTTGTCTAAGTCCTTTTTTAGCCTCAAAAGGGATACTCGGATAGCCATTAATCAGGATAAAGTAGGAGAAATCCAATCCACAAATACTCCAAGAAATAATAACGGATCCATAATCTGTCTCAAAAATCCCCATTCTACTGAATCATATACTTTTCTCATGCTTACTTTCAACATACATCTAGGTGATATCCCTTTCCTCCCATATCCTTTTACCAACTCATCCCTTGAAAGTTAATATCTATAAAAATCACTTATACTTTACAAATCATTAATTTTCATTTGGAAAAGGTTTAACATTACTATTACTTTTAATGTGTACTGGAATGACTTAAATTTACCCTTTTCCACTTATTAGATTTAATTGTCTTAAAATACTCGTAACTTATTGAAAATAACTTAAATTTATCTTCTTTCCACCTATTGATCTAAATTGTCTTTAACGTTAAATTTCATGTTAAAAATATTTTTTCTTTCACTTATTGAATCTTATTTTTCCTAAATATTATTTTTTGAGTTAAAAATATCACGTTTTAAAATGAAATTTTGAGTTCTAATTAAATAATTGTCATTGATTTACTGGCCAGATAAAATATAAATAACCCGACCCATCCCGATGACCCAAAATAACAAGAAACCATTAGTCTGTACCCATTTCTATCGATAAATCCATGAGGACTAATAAATTAGCACAACATATTTAATTAAAACACTACATATATTATATCATAATTTTGAGTCGGGGTCTATCAGAAACAACCTCTCTACCTCATTTGAGGTAGTGATCTAGAATGCGTATACTCACCCTTTCCGGACCCCATTTTATGACATTACATTGAATATGTTATTGCATATATTATATTGTAATTCCTTTTAAAATATGTATCAAAGTTAATTAGATAGATAGTTAGCTGAAGTTAGTTACGAGTGTTAGTGGTAGTTGAGTTTGTTAGTAGTGGAAGTTGTTAGCCAGCCGTCAAGTCCAGTTGTCAATGATTAAGTTAGTTGTGCAACAATGAAGGTAGTTACTATAAGCTTGTGTATATATATGATCCCTTCCAGATTGAATGAAGTAATCCGATTCATTGTCACAAAATATCTTTTTCCTCAATTTCTATGCATAAACTAGTAAATTCTGTCATGGTATTAGAGCAGTGAGATCCAAGCTCATTTCACACTTTATTTTCAGCTATTACCTTCTCTTAGCTTAGAAATTTGAAGCTCGTACCAATGGTGGATGTTGCAACACAGATCGATGAAGTTGAAGCACAGATCATCACCATCACCCATTGTATTTACAACCATTGAACACCCCTGATTCCATCTCCAAAAATTATGATCTATAAAGCAGGTCCATGCAAATTGCTCTCCTTGATAAAAAAAAAATTAGGGTTCATCTATGGAACGTGCGGGAAGGAGAAGTTCAAGGAGAACTTGTTCGATGCATGGGAGAAATGTGATAAAATTGTACACTTGTAGATTATGAATTCAGTTTCACAAATTCTGCTAACTAGTATTGTGTATGGTGAAAGTGCTCATGCTATTTGGGAAGGTCTCACAGGGAGATTCAACAAAATCAATCGAGTGAAAGTTTTTTAGTAGTTACACAGAGAGATTGCAAATCATGTAAAAGGTACTAATTATGTTTCTATTTACTATTCCAAGATTAAAGAACTATGGGATGAATATAGCACTATGATTCCTGTCCCAAAATGTTATTGCCCTAATTCTAAGAAGTATGTTGAGCAGCTTCAAGAGCAACGTTTGTTACAATTTATAAATGGTCTAAATGATTTATATGACCAAACTCGTAGATAAATTCTGATAAAGTCCATACCTCCTACTGTAAGTCAGGATTATGCTATGATTACTAAAGATGAGAGTGAGAGGACCATTAGTTGTGCACAAGTAATCATGACTGATTAGAGGTTTAATGATCGTACTATTTTACAAGATGGAAGAGTACAGGGTTACAAATCAAAGAAGCCTTTTCTATGATGTGAGCATTGTAATATCAGAGGACGCTCTAAGGATCAATGTTGGAAGATAATAGCATATCCTACCGATCATAAATATAAGGTAAAGCTTAACCCAGGAAGAGGAAATGGAGGTTATTTCTCTGGAGGTAGTGGCACTCAAACTCCTAAATTTTCTGCCAATGAAAGATTTGGAAATTAGATGCATCCTAATGTGAACAATGTGTATGTGAAAACTACACCTGGAAAGGGTACTTGTGACATTGGTCCATTTCTGTTTGGACTGCAAAACACTAGAACCAATAACATGGTTGAGACTAGAGGCCAATACTTCACTGAGGAACAATACCAGCAGATCCTCAATCTACTAAACAAGGATGCCACAGGTGGTCAGCAACCAACCAATACTGCAAGTACCATTACTTGTTTTCATTCACAAATTACGTATAGTGAATGGATAGTTGACTTAGGTTCCACTCACCACATAACCACCAGCCTTGAAAACTTGCTGAACCCTTCAACAGTTAATGGCTCAAAACATGCCAAAGTACCCTTACCTACAGGGGATAGAGCAGATGTTTCACACATTAGAGACATATAATTTCTTTATGAATTTGTGTTGAAGAATATATTGTTTATTCCAGGTTTTAAGTTCAACCTATTTTCAGTTTCAAGATAACCAAGGAACCGTCATGTTTTGTCTCTTAATCCCTAATTTTTGTGTGTTCTAGGACATATATAGTGGCAAGGTGAGGAGTATTGGTAAAGAGCAATGTGGCTTGTACATATTTAAATTTGGTGGTGCAAATACAATAAAACAGTGTTGTACAACAGCAAAAGTAATAAGGGTTGTAGATAGCGCTACAAAAAACTACAACTTGTGGCATGAAAGACTTGGTCACCCTTCCTTATCTATGATGTAGAAATTAGATATGCTTGGCTCTAAATGTAGTAGATATGTTTATGAGAACTATTCTATATGTCAACAATTTAAGCAATCTAGACTGATATTTCCCATTAGCAATTCCAAAAGTCAGTTTCCTTTTCAACTTGTACATATTGATCTATGGGGACCCTATAATAAAGCCGCAAAACTTGATAAGAAGTCTTATTTTTTTATTATTGTTGATGATTACTCAAGATTTACTTGGCTATTGTTATATTTGAAGTCTAAAGTCATAGTGGTACTTAAACAATTGTTGTCCATGATAAAATACCAGTTTAACATATTAATTAAGGTCTCGAGGCCAGACAATGAGACTGAATCCTTCAACAATCAATATAATGAGGTACTTAGTTAATATGGGATCATACATCAAAGTAGTTGTGTCCACACACCACCACAAAATGTCCAGGTTGAAAGAAAACACAGACATATCATGGGCACAGCTAGATCATTGAGATTTCAAGAAAATATTCCAGTCAAATATTGAGGCTTATGTGTTAAGACTGCAGTATACCTTATAAATAGGTTGCCTTCCAGTTCTTTAGAAGGAGATGTTTCTTATGAGTGGTTATATGAAAAGAGGTGTACTCTTTCTCATCTAAGAGTCTTTGGATGGTTGTGTTATGCAATGAATTTAATCAACGATGACAAATTTGCAGCAAGGGCTAGAGAAGCTATCTTGATGGGCTATTCTAAAACACAAAAGCATTACCTATTACTTGATACTTCTACTAACCTCTTCTTTGTTAGCAGTGATGTTATATTTAGTGAATGTGTTTTCCTTTTCAAAAGGGAAACATCAGACCACATGTTGGGAGAAGAACATTTATTCATAGAATAGGACCAAATGCAGTACTGTGCATCATCTTTTCCTAAATTAATGGCCATAAAATGCAAAATGATGGCTCTAATAATTCTCATGACTCTACTCATGGATCTACAAATGATGCACAAATTGAAACAATACGAGATGGTCATGCAGAAATCACTAATGATGGAGTGGAAACTGTTGGGCTTAGTCTTTCACTTGAACCTATAATTTTTGTACAAAATATAACTTCTGAAGATCTTGTAGATGGTGACAATAAAGATAATGATGTTGTTGATTTGAAAAATCATGTAGTTGATCCACCAAATGAGCTTCCAGCATCATCTTCATCTTCATACATTAGAAGATCTCAAAGAAATATCAAGGAGCCCATATGGATAAAGGATTATAATACTCAAAAGAAGAAAAGCACTAGTTTGTATCCTATAGCACAACATGCTTAGGGAGTACACCCTAGACGCTACACGGTGCTTATGGTCCCATGAGACCACAAGTTAACCCATGAGCTAGTACCTACTGTGAGCACTAAATAAAACTGGTAAACAATATATGCGGAATTTCAATTAGAATGCCATAAGGTTTTAGCAACTGTAAGCAATTCTAAATAATGGTTTAAAATATTTGAAAACAAACTAGCAATACAGATAAAATGTCTGGAATCACAACTGAAAACTGACCAACTGTATGTACTAGTCTGAAAGTCTCTAATTGTCTGATGGTAGAGTTTAGGGGACAAGCCCCCAACTAACTCCGACGGAATAAATACCTGAACTACCGACATAACTAAATATAATATAACTCGTCCTCAAAGTAAGGGGACTCACCAAAGTTGTTGTTGCTAAAGCACTAGAAAGTCTAAGGACGATCAAGAATTTGAGCATCTAAAGCTACAATATAAGACATCATAGCGTAAGAAACGAATATGCAGTTAGTACTTTTGAATGTACTGGTATGCTAAATGGGGTTAGGCTGATATGCATGGGTTCATGTTTATGAGTATTAACTAACTGAATATATAGCATGAGATACTTAGTGTAAGAACGTGAAAACTGTAATGACTGAGAATGCATGACCACACACAAAGCAAGTACTGAAGTAGTATGAAAACTGAGTTACTGGATCCTGATAGTTAAATGATTGGTAACTATATGTTATGGTCAAGAAAGATTGAATGGAATTCAGAACTGAGTACTGAAACTGAAACTATAGGAGTTTTCATCTAACCGACATGCCCCAATATAGAGTGATTAGGGTCAAACTTGCAACCCTTGTTGGAAGGGTGTTAGTATCGTGCCATGGGTTACTAACAATGGCTAGGTCAACCCTAATCTAGCAGGAAGACTCATGAGATGTAAATACGTATGTCAACCCTAGACTGGTAGGAAGACATATTACCATATGTTGGCTACGTAGTTCTGTATCTCAAAGATTGCTACTAAGGGTCACACCCTAAACTAGCAGGAACACCTCCATCCCTGGGTTCGCTCGGTGCAGAATCCTACTCCCAACTGAACCAACACTGAGCACTAAACTAGACTAGGCTTGACTGAGTTCATACTGACCATGTTAACTGACTGAGTACTACTACACATGATTTGACTGTGAGGTTTCTATTTCTACTGTAGACTAGTTAAGCAGCTAGATTTCGCATATCAACACCCCCAGGACTCAATATCATTGAAAACACAACCATACCACACATTTTAAACCATAATAAATACTTAAAATTTAACCTTCACTTGTTTAGTTATTTTATCAAACAATTGGAAGGCATAACCTTGTACATAAGAATGGTCAACATGCTAATATATCATGACTTCAACATTTAACTCACAATTTAGGGGATTCAACATGATACTTACATCAACAAACACATTAGTTTATTTCACATAAAATTCATATGTTCAAAACTTGTCATTCGAATTACAACACATAAATAGACATAATATTATCTAAATCAAGGAAACTCATAACAAAGCTTAAAAAAAGGGTTCTTGGACTCCAAGGGTGGAAGGGACCCAAGGATGAACACTTAACATGCCTTAATTAACAAATCCTGGAAGTTGTTGAGGTATTTTTTGAAATTGAACTTGAAGCTTGAGGGGCTAGGGTTTGTGTTCTTGAGAGGGAATGCTTTGGATTTTGAGTGAAATATGAATTCAGGGGCAAAAATGCTATTTTGGGACTAAAATCTCACATTATGGACCACTTGGGTGAGGGAAAAAGACCCAAATACCCCTAATAATACAGATTTAAAATGTTAAATAGGCCATCCATCGTGGTACGACCCCTAGATGGATCAAACGACCATCACGGCGTGACCCCTGGCTGGGCTAATCAGCCATTGCAGCACGACCCTAAGCATGTGTCAACTGGACATTGTGGAGTAGCTCTATTGCGATCATCTACTAGTTTGGTCATCTAAGTCTCTAATATTTATCTAAATTTTATAAGTTTTGGACCCATTTTAACATGTAATACAAGGCTGAAATGGACTAGAATCTTATGGGGTCTTATAATATCTCCACCTTGGGAACATTCGTCCTTAAATAAGACTGATTAAGCAGAGAGATATCGAGGTACTAGCTTTACATGTTGAAGATGCATGATTGAGACGTGACTACATGACTAAGCCTGAAATATAGTGACTAACCAAACTAATCCGTGAATGGGTAAATGACATGAGAATGTTATGCAGTTGGAACTAAATATGAAACAGAATTTATCTAAGAAAGACTGTTACCTCAAGCCGAGTCTTAGTTTTTGGAGAAGATATGAGGGTACTTGATTTACATATCTGCTTCAGCTTCCCAAGTGGCTCCCTGAACAGACTGGTTTTGCCAAAGAACCTTGATCAAGGGAACTTCTTTGTTCCTTAGTCTGCGAATCTGATGGTCAAGAATTTTGACTTGAACTTCTTCATAAGAGAGACTGTCCTGAACATCTACACATTCTAAGGGGACTAAAAATTCTGGGTCACCAATATACTTATTTAGTAAAGAGACATGAAATACTGGGTGCACTGATGTTAAGTCTGCAGGCAATTCAAGTTCATAGGATACCTTTCAAAAATGGCTCAGAATTTTGTAAGGGCCAACATACCAGGGACTAAGTTTATCCTTTTTACCAAACCTTTTTACCCCCTTCATGGGAGATATTTTCAAGTAAACTAAGTCACCAATCTCAAACTCGAGATCTCTCCTCCTCACATCAGCATAGGATTTTTATCAGCTATGGGCTGTCTTAAGCCTCTCCCTGATTAACTGGATTTTCTCAGAGCATTAAAGATTAAGTCGGGCCTTATCAATGCAGTATCACCTATATAAAACCAACCAATTAGATACCTACATCTCCTCCCATAAAGAGCCTCAAATAGAGCAATCTGAATATTGGAATAATAGTTGTTATTATATGCAAACTTTATCAAAGGTAAGTGATCATCCCAGCTACTTTGAAAATTGAGGACACATGCTCTCAACATGTATTCTAGGGTCTGACTGGCCCTCTCTGCTTGACCATCTATTTAAGGGTGAAAGGCAGTACTGTGGTAAACTTGTGTACCAAGAACCTTTTGGAAGGCTTTCCAAAAGTGAAAGGTAAACTGAGTACCTCTATAAAAAATGATGGACAACGGAATACCATAAAATCTAACCAACTCTCTAAGGTAGAGCTTGGTATAATCCTCAGCTGAATAGGAAATATGGTCTGGTAGAAAATGGGCTGACTTAGTCATACTGTCCACAATGACCCAAATCGAGTCATGTTGACGATGAGTATGAGGAAAACCCATAAAAAAGTCTATGTTCACTTCTTCCCACTTCTAGGTGGAGATACTGAACTCCTGTATCGAACAACTTGGGTTTCGGTGCTCAATCAAAACCTGTTGGCAAGCAGAGCACTTAGATACAAACTTTGCAATGTCTCTTTTCATCCCACTCCACCAATAGATTTCCTGTAAATCATGATACATCTTAGTGGCCCCTGGATGAATTGAGTATTATGCACTATGCACCTCAGCATGAATTCGTTGTCTCAAATCATATACATAAGGCACACACAATCTACCCTGGCAAGCAACACACCATCTCCCCCTTGGGAGAAAACCTCAACCTTCTAATCTTTGACAGACTCCTTCAACCTAACCAAACTAAAATCCATATCCTTCCTTTCTTTCATTTAGCAAACAAAGAAGATTCTGAACTATTTTGCACCCACATACTACCCTCAGCTAAATCAACCAAACGGACACCTAGTCTGGCAAGTTGTCGAACTTCCTGAACTAGCTTCTTCTTATCATTTTCAACCTGAGCAATGCTGCCCATGGACAACCTGCTGAGGGCATCTGCCGCTACATTAGCCTTTCCCGAATGATAAAAAACATTTATGTCGTAGGCTATGACCTTAACTCTCTACATAAAAACACAACCCAAACCAACTCTGAAAGTATCATAATAAACAATAAACCCATCTAAACCATCTGGCAAGGTCAAAACTGGAGCTTAAGTGAGTCGAGTCTTCAACTCTTGAAAAATCTTCTCACAAGAATCTGAGCATTAGAACTTGACTTTCTTCTAAGTCAATCTGGATATGGGGATGCAATAGATGAAAACATATCAACAAATTATCGGTAATATCTAGCCAAACCTAAGAAACTCCTAATATCTGATGGAGAGATAGGTCTAGTCTATTTTCTTACTGCTTTGGCCTTTTGAGGGTCAACTCTAATGCCATTACTGGAAACAATGTGACCAAGAAAAGCTACTGACCTTAGCCAAAATTCGCACTTTTTGAATTTGGCGAACAACCGATGGCTTTTAGAGTCTTTAATACTATTTTGAGGTGGTCTGAATGATTATTTTCGGTATGAGAATAGACAAGAATGTCATCAATGAAGACTATGAAGAACATATCCAAGTAATGCTTGAACACTCAGTTCATCAAGTCCATAAAGGCTGTTGGGGAATTTGTGAGACCAAAGGACATGACTAGAAACTCAAAGTGACCATACCGGGTTTGGAAAACTATTTTTAGAATGTCACATCTCTTACTCTGAGATGATGATAGATGGATCTGAGGTCTATATTAGAAAAGTAACTGGCACCCTAAAGTTTGTCAAACAAATCATTGATCCTCGGAAGTGGGTATTTATTCTTGATTGTGACTTTGTTCAACTGATGGTAGTTGATGTACATCTTAAGAGAATTGTCTTTCTTGCGCACGAATAGTACTGGTGCACCCTAATGAGGAAACACTGGGCCTAATGAATCCCTTATCTAAGAGGTCCTTCAACTGGTCTTTCAACTCTTTGAGTTCGGCTGGAGCCATTCTGTATTGCGAAATAAAAATAGGTTGAGTATCCAGAAGAAGGTCTATCACAAAGTCAATTTTCCTTTCCGGTGGGACTCCGAGAAGGTTTGTAGGGACCACATCTAAAAATTCCCTTAGTACTAGAACTGGCTCAAGATTGGGAGTTTCGGAACTAGAGTCTTTGACTCACACACAAGATGATAGACACACCCCTTGGATATTATTTTTCTTGTTCTAAGGTTTGAAACAAGTTAGCCCCTAGGCGCTGTGGTACTCCCCCTCCACTCAAAGATTGGTTCATTCAAAAACTAAAAATGAACAACTCTATTTCTATAATCAACTGAAGAATAGCATGAATGGATCCAATCCATGCTGAGAATGACATCAAAATCAGTCATTTATAACTCTGCAAAATCAACTAAAGTTACTTTTTGGGATATCATGACTGGATAATTCCTGTATACCTGCCTGGCTACAATGGAGACACCTACAGGGGTGGATACTGAGAAAGGCTCTGTTAAAACCTTAGTCTTTGATACCATGATTATAACACCCCAGGAGTACAGCCTGGATGCTACATGGTGCTTGCGGTCCCATGATACCACAAGCTAACCCATGAGCCATTACCTGCTATGAGCACTGAATAAAACTGATAAATAACATATGCGGTATTTCAATTGGAATGCCAAAAGGTTTTAAAAATTGTAAGCAATACTAAATAATGGTTTAAAATATTTGAAAACAAACTGGCAATACTAATAAAATGTCTGGTAATCACAACTGAAAACTGACCAACAGTATGTACTAGTCTGAAAGCCTCTAACTGTCTAAAAGTGGAGTTGATGGGATAAACCCCCAAATAAATACAACTAAATAACAACCTAAAATACCGACATAACAGAATATAAGATAACTTGTCCTCAAAGTAAGAGGACTCACCACGGCTGCTACTGCTGATGCACTGGAAAGTCTAAGGATGATCGAGAATCTGAGCATCTGAACCTACGATATAAGACATCATAGCGCAAGAAACAAATATGCGGTCAGTACTTTTTAATGTACTGGTATGCTAAATAGGTTTAGGCTGATATGCATGGATTCATATTCATGAGTATTAACTAACTGAATGTATACCATGAGATACTGAGTGTAAGTGCATGAAAACTGTAATGATTGAGAATGCATGACCACAAAAAAAGCAAGTACTGAAGTAGTCTATAAACTGAGTTACTGAAGCCTGATATTTAAATGACTGGTAACTATATGCTATGGTCAAGCAAGACTGAACTGAATTCTAAACTAAGTGCTAAAACTAAAACTGTAGGAGTTTTCATCAAACTAACATGCCCCAATATAAACTGATTGGGGTCCAACCTGTAACCCTAGTTAGAAGAGTGTTAGTACTCTGCCACAGGTTACTAACAATGGCTGGGTCAACCCTAATCTGGCAGGAAGACTTATAAGATATAAATATGTATGTCAACCCTATACTGGTAGGAAAATATATTACCCTACATTGGCTACGTAGTTCTGTAACTTAGGGATTGCTACTAAGGGTCACACTCTAAATTGGTAGGAAAGCCCCCATCCTTGGGTACACTTAGTTTTGAATCCTACTCCCAACTGAACCGACACTGAGCACTAAACTGGACTAGGCTTGACTAAGTTAATATTGACCATGTTAACTGACTAAGTACTACTACTCATGATTTGATTGGGACCTTTTTATGTCTATTATAGACTAGTTAAGCAGCTAGATTTTAGGTATCAAAAACTCCTAAGACTCGATATCATTGACAATACAACTATTCCACACATTTTAAAGAATAATAAATAGTCACAATTCAACTTTCACCTATTTAGTCATTTTATCAAACACTTGGAAGGTATAACCTAGTACATAAGAATGGTCAATATGCTAACATATCATGACTTTAACATTTAACTCACAATTTAGGGGATTCAACATGATACTTACAACAACAAACATACACATTAGTTTATTTCACATGAAATTCAAATATTCATAACTTGTAATTCAAATTACAACACATACATGGACATAATATGATCTAAATCAAGAAAACTCATAACCCAAGCTTAAAAAAAGGGTTCTTTAACTCCAAGGATGGAAAGAACCCAAGGATCAACACTTAAGATACCTCAATTGACGAATTCTTTGAAGTTGTTAAGGGATTTCATAAAAAATGAACTTGAAACTTGAGGGGCTAGGGTTTTCATTATTGAAAGGGAATGTTTAGGATTTTGAGTGAAATATGAATTTAGGGGAAAAATATTTTTTTGGACTCAAATCCCATGTTATGGACCACTTGGTTAAGGGAAAAAGACTCAAATACCCCTAATGACATGGATTTAAAATACTGAATGGGCCACCCATCACGGTGTGACCCCTAGTTGGGTCAATCATCCATCGTGGTGCGACCCCTGGCTGGGTTAAACAGCCATCGTGGCACGATCCTAAGCCTGGGTTAATTGGCCTTCGCAGCGCAGCCCTATCGCGACCCCCTACTATTTCAAACATCTAAACTTACACTTTTGCTGGTCCAAAAAATCTAAGACTCACCCGAGATGGCCTATAAGTTTCTGTAATGCCCCGAGTCTATGCCCCGAACGCTACACAGTGCTCATATTCCCGAAGAACCATAAACTAACCCATGATTGGTACCTATTGCAATAACTGTGTAATAAATACTGTAGTAATCATGGAATTTAGGTGAAAACTTACCATAAGGTTCAAATATGAAATAAACACTGAGTATGGTATCACAATACAAAAAATGAACATCAATACAGAAATCTGAACAACTTTCTGCAAATACTCTAGTCTGAAAAAGCCTCTAAACTGTATGATCTATGGATTTGACGGGACAAGCCCCCAACTAACTCAACCTACTAAAAATAAACTAAAATGCTGAAAACAATCATGCCCTTAGACTATAAGGACTCACCACTAACTCTGTCTGCTGAGAATCTAAAACTGCTAAGGGTGCTCTAGAGCCCGTGCGTCTGAACCTATAATATAAGACATCATAGCGCAAAAGAAAAGCATGTGTCAGTACTTTGAATGTGATGGTACGCTCAGTGAGTTAGGCCGAATGCATGGGTTCATATGCATGAACAATACTGACTGAATGACATAAATATATCTAAATGAGAGTACATGCATGAATACGTAAACTGTTACTGAGATCATGGTAACACTGAATACTGAGTCTAAATACTAAAACTGATTTACGGATATTTGAATGACTGTATCTGACAGTCCTGATTCTGTATAACTATACTGAGTCCCATACTGTATTAAATGACTATATCTGATAGCCCTGAATCTGTAGAACTAAACTGAGTTCTATTCTGAGGCTGAATCTAGAATTGAGATTGTGGGAGGTAATCATCTAATCGACATGCCCATTTTTAAATATATTGGGGTCCAACTTGTGACCCAAGTTGGAAGGGTGTCAATACCATGCCACGGGTAGAGACAAACTGTGAGTTAACCCTCTCTAACAGAAAGATCTTTCGTCAACCCTCGTTGGTAGGATAACTCGAATGAGATATATCAACCCTCATAAAATCTGATATAAAGATATCTCAACCTACACTGACTATGTAGTTCTGTAACACAGGGATTGCTACTAAGGCCAAACCCCCTGCTTGCAGGATTTCCCCCATCCCTGGGTTCGCTTGGTGCTGAATCCTACTCCCAATTAAATAGACACTGAATTGATTTCTATTCTGTACCAAGCTAGGCTGAACTGTTACTGATATTACTATTTGATTGAACTGAACTGAGTTCAGCGGATTTCATGGAATAACGGAATACTACTGAGTTCTGTTAGATAACTAAGTTTACTGAGGTCTAAACTGAATACTGAACTAGCCTGGACTAATACTGGGTCTACTGCGTTTTCCTGAGTTCTGTAATTGACTAAGAGTACTAGGATCATGACGTGACTGAGATTATTCTATAACTAACACTGGCTCTAGGCAAACAACTAAATTTTTGGGTATTAAACACCCCAGGACTCGATAGTATGAAAATAAAGCATCACATGATCTTGCTTAGCATAAACATGCACATTGAATTCATAATGTATCTATAGATACATCTTATCAAACACTTGCATGGTATAACTTGCAATTAAGATAGCGTGACATGATTTATTTGCCTTACTAGTTCACATGAACAATTCATCAAGCAATTGGTGTGCATAATATGCACTTCATAAGTAAGCATCAAGATTTACTTCAAATTTCACAATTTCAAGGGGTTTAATATGGATTCATACAAATCTATACACATAGTAATCAATTCCATATGAAACGTATCATAATTCATGGAATAGAAATCTAACTCACATACTAATCATGAATACAATTTAATTTCAATTGCGGAAATCGTGAATTCAAACTACTTGAATTTTAAAAGAGATTCTTGGAATCCAAGGGTGGAAGGAACCCTTGGATGAACACTTCACATACCTTAGTTGGTTAATTCTTGAAAATTAATGGTAGAATCTGAAGCCTTGAATTTGAATTCAATTCACCTAGGGTTTTGTTCTTGAGCAATTTGTGAAAGAATAAATTTCATGTTATGGGGGCTGAAGGACATGGGAAAAAGACTTAATTAACCCTAAGGATGCAGCTTTTTAATGACTGAAAATTATGTTATCAATGCGCAGACCAACGCACCACGTTATTATCATTGATGCGATAGCCAACGCGCCACATCGAGTCCGCATGGACTCACTGCAATTTGATGCTGGGAGCTAGGGAAAATATTTATCAATTCGATAGTCAAAGCGCCGTGTCAAGATCGTGTTGACTTACTGGTTTGGGACTCCAAAGGTGCCTCAAACGAAGTCCAAAAAAATTAAAACTTATCCAGAAACACCTACGAACATTTTTTATCATGAAACAACCTAAAGATCGATACTTTAAGTTCATAAGGGTCGTGGAATTAGATTACCAACTTTTGATGGCTTAAACAACACTAAGTCTGAATACTTAGCTAGAATTTTCTAAGTTTGGGACCCCTTTACAAGCTTAAAGTACTGAATTAAGCTAAGAATTTTGTGGGGTTTTATATTATCTACCCTTTGGGAACATTCATCCTCGAATGAGACTGGCTAAGCTCAGAATACTGGTAGACTAAACTTACTTACTGAACATGTACATCTAAAACATGATTATCTAATTGACATTACTGACATACTAAATTTCATACTGAACATGCATAGCTGATGCATGAGTACATGACTGAGTTGATTCATAAATGCATGACTGGGATTACTGATAAGCTGAGTTTCTCATATGGGACATGCATATCTGATGCATGAATACATGACTGAACTGACTTATAAACATATGACTGAATATGTAATGGTAACTTATACCATGTTTGTAATGGAAATTTAAGCATAAAACTGAATAAGCTTAAGGAAAACTATTACCTTGAGCTGAATCTGAGTTTGTAGAGAAAAGATGAGGATACTTGGTCCGCATATCTGCTTCAGCTTTTCAAGTAGATCCCTCAACAGACTGATTCTGCCAAATAACTTTGACTAGAGGGACTTCTTTACTCCTCAGTCTGTGAATCTGATAGTTAAGGATTTCAATTGAAATCTCTTCGTAAGAGAGGTTGTTCTGAACAACTATGTCCTCTATGGGGACTACGGCTGATAGGTCACCTATGCCTTTCTTTAGCAAGGAGACATGAAACACTGGATGGACTGAAGATAGATCTGAAGACAACTCAAGCTTGTAAGCTACCTTTCCTAAATGGAGGTAAGGACTGATATATCGGGGACTAAGTTTTCCCTTCTTTCCAAACCGCTTTATTCCTCTCATAGGAGAGATTTTCAAGTACATAAAATCATGAATCTCAAACTACAGATCTTTTCAGTGCACATCTGTGTATGATTTCTATCGGCTCTGAGCTACCTTAAGCCTTTCCCTGATCGACTGAAATTTCTCTAAGGCATCATATAGAAAGTCAGTCCCTACCACTATGGCCTTACCCACTTCAAACCAACCAATGAGAGATCTACACCTTCTTCCATAAGTACCTCAAACGGAGTCATCTGAATACTGGAATGATAACTGTTGTTATATGCAAATTCAATCAAAGAAAAGTGGTCATCCCAACTACCCTTAAAGTCTATCGCATACGCTCGCAGCATATCCTCTAAAATCTGAATGGTCCTTTCTGGTTGACCATCTGTCCGATGATGAAAGGTTGTACTGAGGTGAATTCGAGTACCAAGATCCTTTTGGAATGCTTTCCAAAAATGAGAGGTGAACTGGGTACCTCTATCTAAGATGATGGACAACGAAACACCGTCCAATCTGACCAACTCCCTGATATAGAGTTTTGTATAATCCTTGACTGAGTAAGAGGTATGGATTGGTAGAAAATGAGCTAATTTGGTCATTCTATCTATAATGACCCAAATTAAATCATGCTGACGACGAGTACTAGGCAAACCCACCACAAAGTCCATGTTCACTTCTTTCCATTTCCAGGTGGGAATACCGAACTCTTGCATGGACCCACTAGGCTTCTAATGTTTAATCTTAACCTGCTGACATGTTGAGCACTTAGCCATAAACTCTGCGATATCTTTCTTCATCCCACTCCACCAATAGATCTCCCACAAATCACGGTATATCTTAGTGGCCCCTGGATGAATAGAGTAGCACACACCATGCACTTCTGCAATTTAAAACTTGACACTGCATCCATCCCATTTTAGTTAGTCATCTTATTAAAAATAAATGTCTTATATCAGTTGGCTACTTATTAAATCAAGATTGAATTAATTATTTTTTTTCATTTTACCCTTACAATGAATAGTATACATTAAATGAGAACAATTAAACTATTCTCTTCATTCAAAAAGAATGACATGCTTTTCTTTTTAGTGTGCTGCATAAAGAATGACCCTTTTCTTTTTTACAATATTTCAATTTCAATTTACATATGACATATGACATATTTAAAACCACAAAATTAAAAGGTACCATGATACATTTGACATAATTTTAATTTAAGATCGTAAAATTTAAAATCTTCTTTATTTTCTTAAAATTCATATCAAATTAAATAGATTATTCTTTTTGAAACGGAGGGAGTATCAAATTTAAGAAGTATAAGATCATTAATAAGTTAGGTGCATAATTAATAATGCATATCAAATTTAGTATGGTTTTTGGTATTTTGCCAAATTACTAATGTATGTATATAAATTTATACTCCATTCCCATGCCTCAATTTAATAATGTGGCTGCATTTGATAGAGATGCAGCCTAAATTTTTAGTAGTTTATACGTTTGGGATTGCAGTTCTTTTAATAGTTTGTTGAATTTTATATATATTATTTATATACTTAAATAATTTTTTTGAATACAAGTATAGTATTTAAGTTAAAATTACTAGGTTCTCCAGTTTAATGAAGTTAGGTCACAATGAGTTCTCAAGTTCAATTTTTAATAGAGACAAACATTAGTTGATATCTGATACCTGTTGTTGGTGGGTTGGTGGACAAAGTTATCTGATACCTGTTACTGATGGGAGGTGATAGGTTATCAGCATCACGATTATCAAAAGAAAAAAACTTGGTTCAACGAAATTCGTAACTCTAGTAATGCCTCTGTGTCAGGTGTTTGACCGTAGACTATGAGAAAAAAAAAATTCTTGAAACCTATCATCTAACATATGCAATAGACATTTATATGATATTATAATTCAACTCATTAAAAATAAATAAAAAATTTAAATTTAAATTATTTTTAAATAAAAAAAATATGACATTTTTGAAAGCAAATTAAAAAGGAAAGTATGACTCATAGACAAAAAATTAAGAGATCAATTATGCATTAAAATGGGCTAATCTCAGGCCGATGCGAACCAAATCAAAATTAGCTACAATTCGTTGAACCTTAAGCTGTCTACGTAATGTTGTTTTAGCTTATGGAGCTAACTACTATTGGTTGCTCTATTTGCTTAATTTTGGTGCAAGCCTATCTAGCTTCATCAATCGAATCTTCAGAATTTGATTATAATTTCGTCGAGACAAATCATATAGATTATTAGGCTAATTTTATCGTTCTGAAAAGTTCATCTTACTACGTTATTGTCATTAGTTACCTTTCAATTGTACTTTGGTTAAAGTTCTTCTGAGTCTACTGAAAACAAGCTCTTAACCTCATAGGGACGTATGGGATAAGATTTATATACATTTCGCACTCTCCACACATCACGTGTGAGATACACTGAATTTATTATTATTTGTGAACTTCATAACATGTTATTTTCTATATGTTTTGTATTTAAATAT
The DNA here is from genome assembly GCF_002878395.1 of Capsicum annuum. Classification (NCBI taxonomy): domain Eukaryota; kingdom Viridiplantae; phylum Streptophyta; class Magnoliopsida; order Solanales; family Solanaceae; genus Capsicum; species Capsicum annuum. The sequence goes on along the minus strand of NC_061111.1, from coordinate 248,677,205 downwards.
TAATTTTTTTTATTTAATTACTAATTTTCCTAGTACATGAATTTTGAACACAAGATTGTTAAATGAAAAAGAAAGATGTTTCCTCCGTTCATCTTTACTTGTTCATTTTTTTATTGACACACAGAAAAAAACAGTAAATGAAATGGGTAATTTTACCGTATTAGCCTTTGAATATAATAAATTTAATGCTTTAATAAATGTGTAAGATAATGAATTATATTTGATGTTTAGAATAAAATTGATGAAAATAGGTAAATTTATTCATTAATTTTATAAACTTAATAAGTATTATTAAATATTCCAAAATAGAAAAATAGACAAGTAAAAATAAATCGAGAAAATATAATATTACCTTTGGTCTACTTGTGTGGGACATTGTGGTGGCTAGAAATTAATTACTAGCTGGGGTCCTTCTTGATGCATTGGGACTCTATAAATCAAACTCCAAATGTTTACCAAGAAAACATTATCTTTTCTTGAGCTACTATTTCTTCTCTCAATTAGCACGTCGTTTGACACACACGATGACAATTTCAATAAAACGTCACAAGCCAAAATTAGTAGTTCCATCAATAGTAACACCTCGTGAGACAAAACATCTTTCTGACATAGATGATCAAGGGAGTGCCCGTTTTCAAATTCCCATATTAATGTTTTATAAATATAATTCTCTAATGGAAGGCAAAGATCCTGCAAAATTAATTAAAGATGGATTGTCTAAGACATTATCGTTTTACTATCCATTAGCTGGTAGGCTTATTGAAGGACCTAATAGAAAGCTTATGGTGAATTGCAATAGTGAAGGAGTCTTGTTTGTTGAAGCTGATGCTAATGTGGAGCTTGAGAAATTAGGTGACTCCATCAAACCACCATGTCCATACCTGGATTTACTACTTCACAATGTTCCTGGTTCTGATGGGATCATTGGTTGCCCTCTTTTGTTAGTTCAGGTAAATAATATTCAAAATATTCTTCTTTATTTTTTTATTTTTTTTAAATCAAGGTACTTAGTAGATAAAGGGAAATGAAGAAAATGGAGTCAACCTACACCTATATATATATATTCTCTCTCGTAGAGTCAGAAATTTCAATATTGATTCAAAAATAAAAAAAACTTTTAGGAAACTACACAATATAAGATTTCAATTTATGGCCTAAACCACTTTTTGAATGCTTCTTTACTATTCAATTTTAAACCTTCCTTATCTCAAGGTGATTAAAATATATACATACATATATATAAACAAAATATAATTATCCTCTTCGCAAATGCAATTATGGGATGATGAAAATTTCATTGAGACCCGTTGATGGAATTAAGGGGTACTTATATATTATTCCTTTTAAGATATATACACCAAAAGTATAAGGACTTTTATAAAGCAGGCAACCTTTCTTATTATTTCCAAGTTACTTATCCTACTCTTATTATAAATATTTACTTGTAGCTATTTTCTTATAAACAGTTTCTTAAGCTAATACACCTTTTATGTATAGGTGACTCGTTTTAGTTGTGGTGGATTCGCTGTTGGTTTAAGATTTAATCACACAATGATGGATGGCTATGGCTTAAATATATTTCTAAATGCGTTAAGTGAATTAATTCAAGGCGCTTCTGCACCTTCTATCTTACCTGTATGGGAAAGGCATCTTCTAAGTGCAAGATCACTACCAAACATTACATGTACTCACCATGAGTTTGATGAGCAAATCGAATCAAAAATTGCATGGGAATCCATGGAAGACAAGTTGATACAAAAATCATTTTTCTTTGGCAAAAAGGAGATGGAAGCTATTAAAAATCAAGTTTCTCCAAATTGTGAAAGTACAAAATTTGAGTTATTGATGGCGTTTTTATGGAAATGCCGTACAATTGCACTTGGTCTAAACTCTGAAGAAATTGTTCGTTTAACATACCTTATTAACATACGTGGAAAGTTGCAAAAATTTGAATTGCCAGCCGGATATTATGGAAATGCATTCGTTACTCCAACTGCAGTATCAAAAGCAGGATTATTATGTTCAAATTCACTAACATATGCAGTTGAATTGGTCAAGAAAGTTAAAGATCATATGAATGAAGAATACATTAAATCACTGATTGATTTAATGGCTATTAAAGGAAGACCAGAATTGACAAAATCTTGGAATTTTATTGTCTCAGATAATAGATATATTGGATTAGATGAAGTTGGTTTTGGATGGGGAAGACCCATTTTTGGAGGAGTTGCAAAAGCTATATCTTTCATTAGTTTTGGTGTACCTGTCAAAAATGATAAGGGAGACAAAGGTATTTTGATAGCTATAAGTTTACCTCCCATGGCAATGAAAAAATTTGAAGAGGTTGTGTACAAGGTAACTTCAAAAAATGTGGAAGGAGTTGACATAATTTCAAAGATGTAAAAGTTTGTTTTGTTTTGGGAGTGTCTAAATCAAAATTACGAAGATTGTAATATTCCATACTTTTCCTATTAGAAATTACTTTTCGCTATGTATGTTATGTATAATTTAGATATATGTTTTATGTTTGGCTGGATGATATTTATGAAATGAAGGAAGCTTTTTGAAATATCAAAGAGAATTGATTCCAACAACTTTCTTTGAGAATTGTATGCTTGTTCATCATCTTGGGAATTAAATATATTCATTAGCACATATATATAGATATATATTTAAGGATGATGAAATCAAGTTATCTAAGAGGGATTATGATATGATCTTTATATTAAAGTAATCGTTTGCACCTCAAACTATACATGAAAAGTTTAGGACATACTCAAACTATTATAGTGACCTATTACACACCTATGCTATATAAAAGTGAAACTATTACCTCTTCGCGATACCTACGCCTAAGTTTAATGAGTGGAGTGTACTCCACTCGTCCTGTGGTGCTGCCACATGCTTAATTTAATTTTTCTATTTAATTAATAGACCCTTAAATAAACCTAACCCGACCCAACTAATTTAACTCAATTCTAACACAACCCAATTCAATTATTTCACCCTACCTGGTCCATTCGGGTAGACTATGAATGGAAAGAAAAAACCCAATGTGAAGAGCATCAATACGAATCAAAATTGAAACTTCATCTCTTTTTTCTTTTCATATTTTTAGCAAATTTCAACCCGATAGAAGAGATATAAACATAATTTTTCTGTGTTTTTTATTGTTGACAATCAAAAATCATTTATCTCTTTTCATTTCAAGTTACGATTGTTTTTTTTTTTTTTTAGCATCAAAAGGAAACATCAATTTTCAATTAAAAGACATTAAAGCACAGACAAACTGCATTCAGCACATAATGCACTAATTGAATAGCGAAAATTGATGATCAAACTTAGACAAAAATTCATTGTCATGTTAACTATTATCTAATCAAATACTGAATCACCACCATGCCAATTTCGTTCTTCTCATTGCCATTAACTTCCACAGTGTTGTCAATGACCAAATTCATGAACCGATCAAATCCATGAAGAGTTCCAGTGACTAAGCGGTTGGCATTCAAATTGATTTGAAGCTGCTTGTCCATATATTTTTTGAGATTCGGAGGTTGACCCGACCTGCTCATCCTTGCTATCTACTATTTCTGCTTCTTTTTTCTGCGCAGTTGCAATTACAATTGTTACGAGTTGATTCGGTTGATTTCAATGGAGGTGGTACGAAAACAAGCTTTAAGTGAGGTTGAACAAACACTTGAAGAAAGGAATATTTATCAAAATTTTAACAAAATTAAGACAAAAGAACTATATTTTCTCGCAATATGGCAAGAAATCAAACGATCAAAAAGATTTAGTTACCAATTCTTCAAACAAATAATCTTAAATTTCGATTTTGAATGACAAATTTGGGGATTAGGGTTCTTTAGTTTGGAGCCCTAAATTGTTGAAATGGAGGATATTGTTGAATATAACTATTGGACATTATAATTTAATATTTTTTAATGTTTTCAAACTTTTATTTTTGAGTTTCAAAAGGCTGGATGCGCCTATATTGAGTGTAAGAAACGTGCCTTAGATTGGGTGTTGCAGGAAGATAATAGTTTCACTTTTATATAATATAGGTGTGTAATAGGTCATTATTAGAATTTAGTTGTATCCTAAACTTTTGATGTATAGCTTGAGATGGAAACAGTGATTTTTCACATTACATTATTAATAAGTATGTTGAGATGGAGCAGTTTTAAGTTGGAAAGTACACATGATTGATAGAATGGTTGTTTGAAACTGATGTAGTCCATTAATATTTGTTATGCTCATCGAACTTCACCAACCAAGTTTTAAAAGGTAAAAAGAATATCTCTAGAGAGATTAGGGGTGTGTTTGGGATGATGGAAAATGTTTTCTTGGAAAATGTTTTCCTCGAAAATATGTTGGTTTTCTACTTATTTTCTTATGTTTGGTTGATGAGTGAAAAATATTTTTTGAAAAATATTTTATGGTGTTTGGTTGGTAAGTAGAGACTATTTTTTAAAAAATATTTTCTTGTAATTTGATTGGTGAGTGAAAAAATATTTTTTTAGAAAATACTACTAACTGTTAACTAGTATATCAGTGTCTCTAGCAACTCAACAATTTGTAAAAACTAATTTAAGCATAACAAATAATATCAATATCGAATACTAAAATATTACAATCACTAAATTTAAGCAACTATTAATTAGCAAATATAGGAGACACTTTTCAATATTTTTTCAGGACAATTTAAGATACTACAATCAATAAAAATATAATGGAATGATAAGCTTATTCAACCTCGTGAAACAAGTTACATCGATGACAAAATGAAATATGTAATTAAAACAAGTAACATAGGTAAGTCTTCCTCTATGCATATGAAAATAACAATACATTCAACAAATATTGGAAATGAAAAAAAATCAGACTTCATTATTTTTTATTTCAAGCAGTGAAAAACTGAAGCACAACACAGTGAAAAATATTTCCGAGTAATGTAAATTTTTGATAAATATAATTTTTTTTTAAGTCATATGAATATCAGCGTTGTTGGGGTGGGGAAGAGGGGTGAGATGGGGTATAAGTCACATTTGTTATTTTCTGAAAAATGACTTCCCTTGGCCCATGAGGAAAATCATTTTCCTTCAAATTGAGGAAAATGAGTTATTGTGGAAAATGTTTTCCAAACATTTTATTGCAACCAAACAAGGAAAAATAGAAAAATATTTTCCAGAAAACATTTTCCATCATACCAAACACACCCTAGAATTCGTAATAATACACGGCACATTAGTTAAGCCTTTAATTTCAATCGCTGAGCTATAGTTCATATTGTGTTAAGGAATTCAAAATTTAATATTTTAAAAAATAAAGACGATTCAATTGACCTCCCTGAAATCCTAGTAGTTATTGTGGTTGGGTGATATGATATTGGTGGCGGTAGTTGGGTGAAGAAGGATGGTGTAGTTGAAAAACAAGCACTGAAGGGGTAAAATAGAGTTAGAAGTGAGGTGCTATGACATGTGACATTCAATTGACAAAGTGTTAGGCCACTTGGGCTTGTTATGATGGAGGGCCCTAATGAAGGAGGGATATTTTTGCATCAATTCGAAAACATTGGTGTGCAGTGGTCTATAATGACGGAGATAAATAAATATTTTCACATAGTATAAGGAGTAATATTTATAAAAGGAAAAAGTGTCAATATTTTCCCCTATTGCTCTTCATTATATTATCAGTTAATAACGTCATAGAAGTGGTTTATATTCGTCTTTTCTCCACTAACCCTATCCATTTTAGCTATAAGGTGAAGATGGTGGTGACTTTGAGTAGTGGTCGAAGAAGAAGGTTGGAGCATTGAGTTGACATGTCATATGTTTAGTGTTGCGCGAACACTACATATAGTCTAGAGGCTAGCCAAACTGTTGAGCCTAGGGCAGACCACAAAGAGGTCCAAGAATTAGACAGCCCAACAATAGATTTCTTTGGAATTCAAATTGAGTAGAAATAAAAAAAGAAGTGTTTGTGGTTTTGAGAAGTTTATATGTAATCCAAAAATGCAGCTAAATTATCACAGGAAGATATGAAAAATATTTTTGTTCCTATATTTTCAAAGAAGGTAGAATATTAAGATATTTTAATGATCTGGAGAAAATGCCAATATGGAGGAATCTTTCCTCCTAAATTGTGTAGCAGTGTAATGTTGTGTTTTTGTCAAGTATGGCACATAAGAATCTTCCTGGACTTCTTGGTGTGAATTACATGTTTCGCTCAACAAATTTCTTTGATAGATTTGTTGGCACTTTTGTTTAAATAATTTAGGATTGAAGTTGCACTTGGAAATTCCAGTGAGATTTGCTCATATCCATTACTTTATCAAGTATGCAACAATTTTGGTGTCCTCTCCTGCTGATAGAATCCCTTTGAGACCCGTAGCCGCCAAAGAATTCTTATTCATATGCCCTATTCTTAAAATCTGTACTTAGATCTAAGGTTTTGCTTTCTTCCCTTTTTCTTAATTGTATTACTTTCTAAAACTACTTTATAGTTAAAAGGATAACCTGAAACGTCATGTAAATGTTTAGAACAGCTAAAAGCTATGTTCTTGGTTTTACTCTCATGAGTAGACTCTAGATTCATTCAGATATAACATTCATCTTATTGATTTTGGGCATCATTGTGGATCATAAGTTATGTTTCTGTAATTTAATCATATTCCTCTATTTCTTTCAGCCCCCCTGGTGTACCTTAATTCTCCTCACAAGAGAGCTCGCTAATCTATGGAATCGCTGCGCCTTGGAAAATATACAGAGATAACTACACTTATTGCCCACTGAAATAATTTTTTGATATTTGGTTATTTCTTTGATATTCTCATTGCAACATCCTTTTACAGTGGTTTAATGATGTCTTCTCAACTAATGTATCTGAAAAGTGCGAGAATATTTTCAGTCGACTATCAGAAAGTATGGATGCAATGTAAGTCTATTTCTGTTATCAACTGATATATCTGACAAGTGCAAGAATGTTCTCAGTCGGCTATCAGAAAAGCATTGATGCAAAGTAAGTTTATTTCTGTTATTACATTCTTCATTGCTTTATCTTGAACTTTGGCATGGGCATCTACTTGCTTTTTGGTTTAGAACTGCAGGAACCATTAGCATCAATTTTGTGAGTATCTATCATTCTACATGTCTGTCACTTGCCTAATATTTTTCCTTATCTCATGAGATGCGCTTAACATATTGTTTCTATTGGGTCTGAAGCATCAAACTTACTGAATCCGGACTATAATGATGGTTACATAGTTTTTGGTGCATTGCTTTATATCCGGGATGACTTCAAATCTGTCGATAAGCATACATGGTTGCAAGTAAGTGATTAACTCTGGTTTACATATTAAATCAATTTGATTATACAAGGTTTTTCTGTTAAAAAAGGGAAGAGTATGATTACTTTATTGGGGATAGTGAAACGTTATATTTACTTCAAACAAAGAGAACAGTATTAAATTGCAAGCTTCCAAAAGATAGTGATCATATAAGGATTCTCCGTAGATAGAATCCTTGGGATTTTTCTAAGTGATGTATAGATTATAAAATCTCAAAGGAAAAAAATTTAACTGAAAAAAATCCTTCAGTTTTAGTTGGGTAATTCTTAGAAAGAATTCCTCCTAGCATGACTTATGGAACTCAGCTGTTTGTCTGAAAAACAAAAACAGTAAAGAACAAGAATTGAAAGATTTTAGTTCTTCCATTCAACAACAGGGTTAAAGAAATTCAATCAAATATATTGTCAAGTGAACCATTCTACACCAAAGCAATAAAATCAAACTTCTTTAATCAATGAAATGAGATAGGCAGAACAAAAAATCAAATGCTGCAAAACCATGAAATAAGAACTCTTGGGAATATCGATAATGAATGTTGTTATAGCTTAGCTTAATATTCATTCTTGGTCAATTGTAACATATTTAATGGAGTCAAGATGTGAAAGAAGGAACAAAAACCAAGAATTCAAAGAAAAAAATTATAGAATAAATAAGGCACTTTTAAGAGCTGAAGATGTTAATACTATGAACTTGTGCCTCCAGAGGTAACTCACACTCATTATGTCTTCATTCTATCACCCATTCCCCGGTGAAGCCGTTGCGCTTCTGCCATATTACTTGTGCAATTTGTTATTGAAACATAATACTTTTGTGATTTTGGTAGTAATTTTATTATTGTTGTGGGTAAAGTTCAGTAGCATACTAGAAATTGAACCCGACAAAATTTAAGATACACAAACATGACTGGTACGAAGGCTCCAATAACACTTAAAAACTACTACTCCAAATAAAAGAGATCAAAGCATTTAGCAAATTGTCGTTAAATTACTTAAGGACTTAACTGTAGCTGGAGCACTGTACAGTAGACCAAAGTTTAAGTGAAGTAAAGCGATGGATCAATTCATTGGTCGAAGCAGTTTGTCTTGAAGCAGAAGAAAACTTTGAACACCCTCCCCCCCTTTTTAAGGTCAGTTTTTTGCTCTTTCCAGTGATGAATAAATAGTCAAAAGAGATAAAAGGGTAGTTGTTTTCTTTCTTTATACAAATAGCTCTTGTACATAATCAGCCAGATCGGAACACTAGAAGGAAGGAAGTAAGAATGTATTTTCATAATTGTATGTACAACATTTTTTCTTTGGTTTTTGAAGAGTTATAGAAAGGGTAATCCAATACACTCAGGTTTTGATTATGCACATATGGGTTGCAGCAGGGTTAGATTACATTAGGTCAATCGGGCAAGCTATTCAGTTTGCATTACATAATTATTTATGGGGTTTGCGCAAGGGTTGGATTACATTAGGTCTATTATACAAGCTATGCAGCTTTTGGTTGCATTTTTATAGCTTGAATACTTGGTGACTTCTCTAGAAACTTGAATATTCAACATGTTGCAGTCCATAACCTGCTTCCAGACCACCAACCAGTCTATGTTAAGCGTAATGACATTATTAAAGCTATTCCTCACTTTTGGTTGACGTCTGTAAGTAATCCAGCCTGATTTTCTTTATGTTTCTGAAATTTTGAAGTGCTTCTCATATATGATTTGTGTCATCTCCCTGCAGTTCTTGAGTCATCCTGTTCTTGGGAAACTTCTAAATGAAGAGGACCATAAGGTTTGATCTAAATTAGAAACTATAACGTAGACAATTATCAAATCTTCCACTACATTTCTTTTCCCAGATTTGACCAATGCTGAAATGGCAATTTGACTCCCAATTCTTATAAAATTTAAGTTCTTCATATAGCTTTTTGGATTCTGAATCTAAATACACAAGTGTCTTTCTTCATTCTATATTTTCAAGTTTCTACGTTCGGTCGAAGTGGAAGACAATAAGGATGTGAAAACAGGTTATACGATCACGTTTGTAAGTTCACCCTCCACACTAAAGTAATGTATCTTCTACAAATCAATGTAGAGCACTGATGATTGTCCTCTTTGTTTTACAGAACTTCAATTCAAATTCTTATTTTGAAAATACAAAGCTTCATGATGATATAACAGTTATAGTGATGTATTTGGATCGCCCTGAAAGGTCCACAAATGCTGGATCGAACATTGTTAAGGGCACGAACAACCCTCTTGACATATACTCCATGAATACATCTTATGTTTCTCCATGAATAGTGTCTAATACATGTACACGGTATATGATTTTGTAAATACTTCGTCTTAGATTTGTAAAGTATTCTTATATACTTTTAGATAACAATCAGAAGGACCAGCCGTGTACGTATATCTTAATGTATATGTACCTTATGTATTGTAGTTTATAGGTTAAGCTGATGAAAAGTGAGCTTGGGCTTTCACTTCTGTTTTTGACTCTTTCCTTGAAAAGCTATATGTTGTCTCCTTATTAAAGCGAGCATCCACATTAATTTGTACCAACCTTTTATAGGTTTATGCCAGAAAACCTTAACAGTAAATACAATTACAAGCCAACACCTATGCAATTAGAGTAAGCACAGAAATAGTTCAAGAACCTTCTATTTAAGCAGAGATCAAAATTTTTACCAAATTGTCGTTTTCGGATTTGTGCATTCAGTATTTCCCTGGTCCTCTCTCATTTGGATGTTTATATGTATCTTAAACAGTATATAATGGTCAACAATCGAAATTGTAAAACACAATTAATAGCGCTTTAGTGTATGTATTTTGCAACTAATATATGTATAAGTGACATGCATAATTGGTTCTCAGGAAATAAAATTAGCATATTCCAAATTATTTCACTGAACTTTTTCAACGTGCAGCCCAACTAGACTAAATCTGTGCGGCGACAATTTTGAAAACTAAGGGCAACATGCCTGTTGATATTAAGTGCTAAATGCTTTTTGTTGTTGTTACTTATTTCAGTATGAGACTGCTGTCATGGGCCTATTTTTAGCCGCGTGCGGACAACTTAACACACTCAATATCGATGCTAAACTCAGTCCTAACCCAGCTCTAAATCAGTCCCCAAGAACGTTTGAACACTCACACAAACACGTAAGCAAAATAGCAAAGGAAGACACTCGATTTGGGAGGCCCAAAGAGCCAATTTTCTTATATATTTCTTGAGTAAAAACAAGTATGTGATATCTGCCCAAGAGGGCCTTACAAGATATATATAATGTCCCTTAGTCAAGGGGTACAATAAATGCTAGTCAACATTTCTACATTTGGCCATACAATCCATGCACTAGTGGAAAGGCCTTTGTCTAGCAACCTGTTTTGCTGTGCAGTTTCTATTCAGCTGCTGGTCAAGGCTCCAAAGCCCCATAAATGTTGATCCGAGCTTGTAATTTGACCTCCCAAAGATGCCCCCACGTTGGCCTTGTCAATAGACGTTGTGGAAGCCCCGTCGGGCTCCGAAATGCACCCGAAATGCTCGAAATCATGCCCAAAACGGGATGAATTTAATGGGTAGTGACGCGGGGTGTCACACTCTCCCCCACCTGATTTGGCGACGACCGCGGTGCCACATAGCTGCAAATATTTGTGGACTTGCTCCTTGAACTGCCACAAGTCCTCATATTTTTCCCACGAAGCCTCCTCGGGCGATTGCCCCTTCCAATGGACTAGGAATTGGGCACTTGAATTGCCCCAACCTTTTCCTCGAACCAATTGATGATCGATTATGTCCTCAATTTTCTTATCCGTGGCAGCGGACGTCATGAAGATTTGGGCCCGACTAGACTTACCCCATTCCACGTCTTCCTTGTCTTTGAAATACGGTTTTAATTTGCTTGCATGGAAGACAAGATAAATCTTTAAATGTGATGGCATGTCCAGCTTATATGAAATTTTGCCAACCTTGGCAACAATCTCGAATGGACCCTCATACTTTCGGATCAAACTTTGATTGACGTTCCTCAACGACTTGAATTGCCTTGGATTGAGCTTGACCATCACTTTGTCTCCAATTCGGTAGTGGACTGGACGACGATTGCGATCAGCGAATTTCTTCATTTTGAGGGTTGCTTTATTAAGATACGACCTTGCTATATCGACTTGTTCCTCCCAAGCCTTTGCCATATGATAAGCACCCGGATTCCTCATTCCGGCGTTAACCGGTAAGGATTATGGAGTGTTTGGTTGCTGCCCCGTTGCAAGTTTGAATGGACTACGACCTGTTGCCTCACTCCGTTGCAAATTGTATTAGAATTGGGTCGTGTCGAGCAACCGTGACCAGTCCCTTTGATTGGCACTAACAAAGTGCCTCAAGTAGCACTCGAGTAACCCATTTACTTGCTCCGTTTGTCCGTCGGTTTGGGGATGGAAGCTGGTTGAAAAGTGCAGCTCCAACCCCAACAAACTGAATAGATCCTTCCAAAATGCTCCAGTGAATCGCGGGTCTCGATCACTAATGATATGCCTAGGCACGCCCCAAAATTTAACTACATCTTTGAGAAACAATCGGGCTACCTCCTTGGCTTTGCAATTCTACGTGGCAGCTGAGAATGTTGCATATTTGAAGAAGCGATCAACGACAACCATGATTGTTCCGCAACCCTCCGAGTTAGGCAAACATGTGATAAAATCCATGGTGACACTGTCCTATGGTTTCTCCGCGGTGGGCAGCGGCTCAAGTAATTCACCGAGTGCCTTGTGTTCCACCTTGTCTTGTTGGCAAACAATGCAAGTACGAACGTATACCTCTATGTCGTCCCTCATGCGAGGCTAATTATAAGCTGCTTCTAACAAAGCCATGGTGCGTTTCGGTCCCGGATGACCAGCCCACGTCGTGTCATGGCCCTCCTTGATCAACACGCGCCTAAGATTTTTCCATCTAGGCACATACACTAGCCTTTCGGTGGTGTATAACAGTCCGTCCTCTTCCCAAAACTTTTGGGTCTTGCCTTTGCGCGCCAAATCAAGAAGTTGTTTGGCAACGAGATCATGTTCCATACCTTCCTTGATGGTATCCAGCACACCACAGATGGTCGTGCTTAATAGTGTCGCCAAAACAGCCTTGCGACTTAATGCATCGGCCACGACGTTCGCCTTTCCCGGTTTATACTCCAATAAGTAATCCAACTCCGTCGAGAAGTCTTGCCATCGAGCCTGCTTCGGCGAGAGTTTCTTTTGTGATTGGAAGTAGCTGGTCGCTACATTATCCGTCTTGACGATGAAATGAGCTCCCAACAAATAATGACCCATGTCCTTAGGCAATGGACGATGGCTGTCATCTCCCTTTCGTGGACTGTGTAGCGCCGCTCCGCATCATTCAATTTTCTACTTTCAAACACTATCGGATGGCCCTCTTGCATTAGGACACCACCAATAGCAAAGTCGGATGCATCCGTTTGCACCTTAAACAGTTTCGTGAAATCCGGTAAAGCCAAAATTGGTTCCTTGATGATAGCTTCCTTGAGGTTGTTGAATGCCTCTTGACACGAACTATTCCACTCCCAAACACGATTCTCCTTTAATAAATCCGTGAGAGGAGCAGCAATATTTGAGTATCTAAGAATAAATCTCTGGTAATAATTAGCAAGTCCAAGGAAGGACCTTAATTCGGGTACTTTCGTTGGAACCTCCCAATCCCAGATCGCCTCAACTTTGTCGCTATCCATTTGAATCTGCCCTTGGCTGATTGTATGGCCCAAGAATTGCACCTTCGGCTGTGCAAAAGTGCACTTCTTCCTTTTGACGCATAACTCGTTTTTCCGCAGCACATTAAACACGATTTGAAGGTGTCTAACATGCTCCTCCATTGAGCTACTATAAACAACAATGTCGTCCAAGTATATGACCACGAATTGATCCAAGTATGGCTAGAAGATCTTGTTCATTAGTGTGCAAAACGTGGCTGGTGCATTGGTCAGTCCAAAAGGCATGACCAGCTACTTATAGGACCCATAACGAGTCACACAAGTCGTCTTAGCTTCATCTCCTTCGGCTATGCGAACTTGATAATAGCCCTTCCTCAAATCCATCTTTGTGAACACTTTGGCTTTCCCCAATCGATCAAACAAATCAGCTATCAAAGGAATGGGATATTTGTTTTTCACCGTGACTTTGTTGAGAGCACGGTAATCAATACACAACCGCAACATCCCTTCCTTCTTATTTTGAAATAAGATCGGAGCTCCAAAGGGTGCCTTAGATGGTCGGATATGACCTGATTCCAGCAGCTCCTTGAGTTGTTTTCTAAGTTCCTCAAGCTCCGGAGGCGACATCCGATACGGGGTCATAGCTGGTGGCTTTGCTCCGGGTACCATCTCGATCTCGTGATCAACTTCCCTTCGTGGAGGTAACCGTTTGGGCAGCTCCTCCGGCATTACATTCTTGTTCTCTTCAAGAACACGTTGGACATATGAGGGCACTAATTCAGCTTCTTGGCAGCCAACGATCTCCGTCAATGTCGCAAGAAAGGTTGGTTCTCCTTTCTTGAAACCTTTAATAAGCTGCATCACCGACAAACGTGTGCCACTTTGAGTGACACGAATAAGTGGAACAATGCAAGAACCACCCACATCACAAATGGCTAGCTGGTTGAGACGTGGCGAAATAAACGCGTTAATCTCATACCAAAAATCCAGCCCCAATACAATATCAAAGACATCCATCGGAACGACCGAAAAATCCATTTCTCCCTTCCAACCTCCCAAGGTGAGACTTACCCGAGGAGCGAGGCCATTGACATTGGTAGGGAAACAATTGACGGTCTTTAACATGGAATCACTGGTCACGAATGCGAGGCCAAGTTCTTTAGCCTTTTCTTCCGTAACAAAGTTATGCGTTGCTCCGGTGTCCACCATAATGCGGACTGCTTGGACATTCACCTCTCCATCAACAAATAATGACTCTCGAGCTATAACGCTATGCTTGTTTACAGCAAGAGCAGCAAGCATCATGTGGTTGAACAAAGCCATGTGGTTGAACAATCCAACGGCATGTCCCTTTCCTTTCTCCGAATTGGCAGCTTGTGCTTCTTGCTCCCCGGAACTCCCGGCTTGCGCACTAGCTTGATCCTTCCGTGTTGCTGCAATCATCGCTCCCAGCTTACTCAACGAAGGACAAGATCTCGCAAAGTGAGATGTATCCCCGCAAAGGTAGCAGACGCTATAGCGGTTAGCTATACCTTTCTTCTTCTCTTCGTAGTTCTTGCAGAATGACGATGGCTGATTGCGTTCGCCTTTGAACTCACGATTTTTGTTGGGAATAAAATTTTCTTTGCCCTTGTCCCCACGATCTCATTTGGCAGCAACAGTCTTGTTCCGACTATCCTTAGCCTTGGCATAATCGACATGAAAATCAGTCAAGGATTCCGCCACTTTGATGGCCTCATCCACGGTCTTGATGTTGCGCCTCCTCAAATCTTGTTTGGCCCAATTTTGGAGGCCATCAAGAAAGAAGAATAGCAAATCCTCACTGCTGAAACTCGTCACAAGAAGTGAGAGCTTCGTAAACTCCCTCACGTAGTTATGAATGAAAGAAGTTTGTTTAAGTTTCCTCAAATTCCGTCGAGCTTCATCTACAATGTTTTGAGGGTAAAATTGCTCCTTCAACTCATCCTTAAATTGATCCCAATCAGCTATGGTGCAAAGACCCCTCTCAATGTCTACTTTTTTCCTACACCGCCACAACATTGCGATGTCACTGAAGTACATCATTGCAATTCGGATCCTTGCTGCCCCATCAACAATCTTGACTTGCTCAAAATATGACTCTAATTGCCATATGAAATTTTCTACGTCTTGAGCGTTCCTTTCACCCTTAAACACGTTGGGTTTAGGAGCCTCAATACGAGCATCATGGTAAGCCACGAAACCATGATTTCCACCAACACGGGCTACTTCCAGTTGTTGCTTCAAATCAGCAACTTCCTCCTGCAAAGCGGACTGCCCCAACATCACCTCGGACAGTTTTGACCCAAACTCCTCGTGTAGCGCCGATAATGCTTCCGTGAGCTTGAGTTCTAAGCTGGTCAGCCCCTCCTTATGCTCTTCATTTTACTCGGACAAGTCATCTTTGACTTCGTCCAGCCCTTCAAGAGCAGCAGCCTCAAAGGTACCAACGTTGGACTCAAGGGTCTTAAAGCGATGGCCCAAAACCGCTAAGCCAGCCTCCGTGCTAACGATTCTCTCATCGAGAGAGCCGGATTCTGAAACTTCACCATCTTCCACGTTCGTGACAGCCTCACTAACTGAAAGTTGGGCCTCATCCTTGTTCCTACTCTTGTCACATTTTCTGGTCTTGGTTTTGCCCAAATTGTCTTCGCCGTGAACCTCCTCATCGCCGTCGTATGCCATGTTCAAAGTGCTGCTTTGATACCACTTGTCACGGGCCTATTTTTAGCCGCGTGCGGACAGCTTAACACACTCAATATCGATGCTAAACTCAGTCCTAACCCAGCTCTAAATCATTCCCCAAGAACGTTTGAACTCTCACACAAACACGTAAGCAAAATAGCAAAGGAAGACACTCGATTTGGGAGGCCCGAAGAGCCAATTTTCTTATATATTTCTTGAGTAAAAACAAGTATGTGATATCTGCCTAAGAGGTCCTTGCAAGATATATATAATGTCCCTTAGTCAAGGGGTACAGTAACTGCTAGTCAACATTTCTACATTTGGCCATGCAATCCATGCACTAGTGGAAAGGCCTTTGTCTAGCAACCTGTTTTGTTGTGCAGTTTCTGTTCAGCTGCTGGTCAAGGCTCCAAAGCCCCATAAATGTTGACCCGAGCTTGTAATTTGACGTCCCAAAGATGCCCCCACGTTGGCCTTATCAATAGACGTTGTGGAAACCCCGTCGGGCTCCGAAATGCACCCCAAATACTCGGAATCATGCTCAAAACGGGATAAATTTAATCATAAATAATGACAGTGATATTGAAATTTGAAGTTTCAATCATCTAGAGCTCAAAATCTACAATAACATTCATTAACTACTACGTTCACAGAAGTACAAGTTACCCAACAGTCTAATGTTAATAGCATTCTAATTGAGGAGATGTTTTTTAACAGCCTTCATGTTGACTTTCTTCAATTTACACTAAGTATTGTCAAATATATGGTTCCTATAATAGAAATGAAATAAAATTGATTTTTATACAATACAAATTGATTTTATACAATATTTATGTATTTATTAATTAAAAATATACTACTATCCATTACGCTAAACTTGGTAAATAAGAACAACATATAATTATATTATTAGACAATATAACAAATGCTTAAATAATTAAAAAGAAAATTTATTCAAAAAAATGTATTTAAAAGCACGCGCGAAGCGCGGCCATATTCCCTAGTTACTAAGGATAAAGTTGAAAAAATGTGTTTGATTATCTCTTGAATATTCTTTAAATATGCTAATTATTTTGAGATAAATTTTTTTAATAAATATGTCAAGTAATAAGAGACGGAAGAACCTTATGTGGTCTACAAAATAAATGCAAATTTCAAACACTTTTATGATCTTAGGAATATATGAAAGAAAATGATGTTTTCTGAATCAATAACTGTTATGATTCAGACAGAATAAGCAAACTACAAGTAAAAGAAAATAAGAACAACACACAGATTTACGTGAAAATCCTTGTGGGGAAAAATCACGGGCAGAGGCAGAATAGGTTTCACTATAATGGAAAGAGAATACAATGTGGAGAAGACTGAATTTTCTGAATGCAACAAATAACCCACTAAATGCACTTATATAATACGTGCATACAAATAAGTCCTAGGCCCCAAAACATAAAGGTCCATTCAGGGCCCACTCAACATAATTCGGGTCACAACTCTAACAAGCTCCACCTTGACACGAATTCTAATTCAGAACTCAAATCCATTTCAAGACAAACTCTCCACCTCTTCCACAAAAGCCCCTAAGGGCACATCTCAACAGCTAACACTACCCAAGTCCAAGCAATGCTCAAACTTGGCACTTGGTAGTGTCTTGGTCATCATATCAGCAGAATTATCATGAGTACTAATCTTGCTCAGCACAATATCACCACGAGCAATAATTTCACGCACAAAATGATACCGAACATCGATATTCTTTGTCCTCTCATGAAACATCTGATCTTTCGTAAGGAAGATAGCACTCTAACTTTCATAAAAGACCGTAGTAATCTGTAAGTTTTTACTAAGTTCACCAAAAAGACCCTTCAACCAAATAGCTTCTTTGAAAACCTCTGTAATAGCCATGTACTCTGCCTCAGTAGTTGACAAAGAAACCGCAGTCTGTAAGGTAGCTTTCCAACTAATAGCACAACCACTAATGGAGAAAACATAGCCTGTAAGGGATTTTCTTTTATCATGATCTCCAGTAGAATCAAAATCAACATACCTGATTACTCCATCTCTGTTTCGCCCAAACTGCAAACAAACATCAGCAGATCCATGCAAGTATCTGAAAATCCACTGAACTTCTTTCCAATGTTCTTTGCTAGAAGTTTCCATATATCTGCTAACTGCACTGACAGCATTAGATAAATCTGGTTGGGAACACTCCATCGCATATATAAGAGATCCGGCGGCACTAGAGTATGGAACTCGAGACATATAGTCACTCTCATCATCTGTATTTAGAGATAAAGTGGATGAGAGTTTAAAGTGAGTTGCCAATAGAGTACTGACAGGCTTGGCATTTTTGCATATTGAACCTGTGAAACACTTTTTCAATATATCTTTTCTGACTCAATTATAACTTATAATTCTTTCTATCCCTCAAATCTCCATGCCAAGAATCTTCTTTGCTGCTCCTAGATCCTTTATATCAAACTCCTTAATGAGCTGGGCTTTGGCTTTTATTATCTCTCTCATATCCTTTGTTTCAATCAACATATCATTAATATACAAGAGAAGATACACGAGTGAACCATCACTCACCTCCTTGAAGTAGACACCACTATCATAGCTACTCCTCTGAAATATATGAGAGGTCATCAAAGAGTCAAACCTCTTATACCACTGTTTGGGCGACTACTTTAAGCCATAAAGAGACTTCTTCAACAAGCATACATAGTCCTCCTTTCCTGAGACTACAAAGCCCTTTGGTTGCTGCATATAGATGTTCTCCTCAAGTTCTCCATGTAAGAATGCAGTTTTGACATCCAACTACTCAAGCTCAAGATTATGCATGGCCTCGAATCGAACTATTCTTTACAACTGGAGAAAACACATCTATGAAGTCAATACCTGGAACCTGACTGTAACCTTTAGCAATTAGTCTTGCTTTGTACCTAGCATCTTCAACTCCCAATGTTCCTTCTTTCTTTATGAATATCTACTTGCAACGGACATCTTTCTTATCTTTAGGCAATCTCACCAAATCCCATTTGACATTCTTATGAAGTGATTCCATCTCCTCCTACATAGAAATCATCCATTGATCGAAATCATCACAACTAACTGCCTCTGAGTAAGAAGAAGGATCTTCACTAGAATCAATACTTTCTGCTACACTCAATGCATAAGCAACCAAATCAGTTTCAGCATACTTCTGAGGAGGTCTAATATCTCTTCTAGGCTTGTCTTTAGTTATAGAATATTGTGGCGTCACTGGTGGTGAAGAAGAAATAGTACCACTCTGTATCTCCGAGCTAGACTGAGAAGTAGGCACTGGTGTAGACTCTGCTCTAATCTATAATTCAACATGGGTGCTTGACTTTTGCTGATTCATGTCACTAAGCTCGTCTGGGGGGCAAAACACTAGATTCGGAGGGAGCCCGAAGAATGGAAGTTTCATCAAATACAACATCCCTGCTAATTATAACCTTTCTGCTTTCTGGACACCAAAGTTTATAACCTTTAACACCAGGCTATAACCCATAAATAAGTACTTGATAGATCTAAGCTCCAACTTTTTATTATCAACATGAGCATACGCAGGACATCCAAATATCCTCATATCGAAATAACTAGTAGGAGTATCAGACCATACCTCTTATGGAGTCTTTTTATCAATCGCGACCAAGGGAGAGCAGTTAATAAGAAGCCAAGTTGTGGAAGCAGCTTTAGCCTAAAAAGACTTGGATAAACCAGTATTAGAGAGCATACAATGCACCTTCTTCATTATAGTCCTGTTCATTCGTTCGGCCACACCATTCTGCTGCGGAGTTGACAAACTATCAAGTTTCTCACAATTCCTTCTGACTTGCACAAAGCATTAAATTCATTAGAACAGAACTCTAAACCATTCTCATGTCCGAAGGCGTTTTATCTGCTTCCATTTCTGCTTTTTAGTCTTAGTCTTCCACTCCTTGAAAGTAGGCAACATATCATTCTTTTGCTTCAGAAAGAACACCCAAACTTTTCTGGAATAGTTATCAATAATAGTCAACAAGTAATTAGCGCCTCCTCTAGAAGGTTCAGAATGAATGTAATCAAGTATGCCATTAGTTGAGTGGATTTCTTTAGTGAATCTGACTATTTTCTACTTCCCGAAAACGCAGTGCTCATATAACTCCAATTTGGTAATACTCTAACCATTAAGAAGTCGTCTCCTGCTTAGTTCAGCCATCCCGTTTTCACTCGTATGCCCCAGACGCATATGCCAAATTTTAGCAAACATCACTTTCTAATAGAGAGAAGGTAGAAATGGTTGCATCTCTTATAATAGTAGAGCCTTGTAGGACATACAAATTTGCAGACTTTCTCTGTCTGTTCATCACAACAAGAGCACCTTTAGTAACCTTCAGGACTCTACCTTCACCAGTGTACCTATAACTATTTGAATCAAGGGTACTCAAGGAAATAAGTTTTCTCTTCAGGTCTGGGACATACCGCACATCACCAAGTGTCCTCACAACCCTATCAAATATCTTGATCCTGATTGTTTCAATACCAACTATTTTACAAGGTGTGTTATTTTCCATCAACACAGCACCCTTAGAGACTGTTTCATATATTGTAAACCAATCCCAATTATGACATATATGAAACGTGCAAGCTGAACTAAGAATACAATCCTCACAGGGTTTGGAGTTACCATCATAAACTACCAAGAGTTCTTCATCACTACTGCCATCTTCCACAAAACTAGCTTCACCGGACTTTTCTGATAGGTTTCCCTTCGGTTTTGGAGCTTCTCTTTTCTCTTTATTCTATAACTTCCAACACTCGAATTTGATATGACCCTTCTTCTTGCAGTAATTACAGGTTTTGTTTCTATTTCTGGATTTCGACCTATTTTTATCATCACCTCCAGAATTCCTATCACGAGTCCTTCCTCCTCAAATAATAAGACCATCTCTTTGAGTCTCCAACCCATTCATAAGATGTTTCATCTTTTCCTTAGAGAACAAAGCATCATAGACTTCATCAATCATTAGGGTATCACGACTATATAAAATCGTATCCCTAAAGGTCGTGTATGATGCAGGCAACGAACACAACAGAATCAACCCTAAATCTTTCTCATCGTACTTAACTTCTAGATTCTCTAAATCTAAGACAATTTCTTTAAAGACAGATAGGTGATCTTCTAAAGACGCACCCTCAGACATACGATGAGAATAAAGTCATTGTTTGAGATGCAACTTACTTGTCAGGCTCTTCGACATACACAACGATTCCAATTTCAACGACAATGCAGCGGTAGTAGTCTCCTTTAAAACATCCTGTAGAATATGATTGGATAAATAAAGGTGGATCTAAGATAGAGCCATTGGATCCTTACATCGTTTGTCCTCGTACGTCCACGATAAGGGCATCTTATCAAACCCTAATAGAGCATCGACCAAATCTATTTGCGCGAGCACAGCTCGCATCTTAACATGCCATAATGAAAATCTGGTCTTGCGATCCAACAGCGGAATATCATACTTCATAGTTGCCATCCTCGAGAAAATAATCGAACAGTCTCTGATACCAGTTTGTTATGATTCAGACAGAATAAGTAAACCACAAGTAAAATAAAACAAGAACAATACATAGATTTATGTGGAAACCCTTGTAGAAAAAAACTACAGACAGAGGCAGAGGAGGTTTCACTATAATGGAAAGAGAGTACAATGTGGAGAAGGCTGAATTTTCTGAATACACAAAAAAATTCACTAAATTCACTTATATAATACGTGCATACAAATAAGTCCTAGGCCAAAAAACATAAAGGTTTATTCAGGGCCCACTCAACATAATTCGGGTCACAAATCTAACAATAACATACTGCCAAACTTTTAGAATGCCACAAATGGATGTGGGACACCATTGAAAATTAATACACGTTTACTTTTCCCCTTTTTTTCCTTCAATGTTGAACAATTTTAAGTGTAGGGTCCAATTTTCCGAACACCACATTTTTGAGATGGACAATTATGATGTATTTGTTTCTTCTTGATGCAACTGGCGTTCTATAAATCTAAGTCCAACATGCATACCAAGATTACATATCTTTATTACCATACATTTCTCAGCAACCACTCTTATCATACACTACTCTCTCTTTTAGTAACTGGCATTATGGCACACATTAGACCAATTTCAATAACACATCACAAGCCGGAATTAGTAGTTCCATCAATAGCAACACCTCGTGAAACAAAACAGCTTTCTGAAATAGATGATCAAGGGAGTACCCGTTTTCAAATTCCCATATTAATGTTTTACAAATATAATTCTTTAATGGAAGGAAAAGATCCTGCAAAATTAATTAAAGATGGATTGTCTAAAACATTAGTGTTTTACTATCCATTAGCTGGCAGACTTATTGAAGGACCTAATAGGAAGCTTATGGTGAATTGCAATGGTGAAGGAGTCTTGTTTGTTGAAGCTGATGCTAATGTGGAGCTTGAGAAATTAGGCGACTCCATCAAACCACCATGTCCATATTTGGATCTACTACTTTGCAATGTTCCTGGTTCTGATGGGATCATTGGCTGCTCTCTTTTGTTAGTTCAGGTAAATAATATTCAAAATATTCTTCTTTTTTAAAAAAAATAAAAATATATCAAGGTACTTAAGAAATGAAGAGAAAATAAATGTGTAAGGACTTAGCCTTTCTTATTATTTTTAAGTTATACTTATCCTACTCTTAATATAAATATTTACTTGTAGCTATTTTCTTATAAACAGTTTCTTAAGCTAATACACCTTTTATGTATAGGTGACTCGTTTTAGTTGTGGTGGATTCGCTGTTGGTTTAAGATTTAATCACACAATGATGGATGGCTATGGCTTAAATATATTTCTAAATGCGTTAAGTGAATTAATTCAAGGCGCTTCTGCACCTTCTATCTTACCTGTATGGGAAAGGCATCTTCTAAGTGCAAGATCACTACCAAGCATTACATGTACTCACCATGAGTTTGATGAGCAAATCGAATCAAAAATTGCATGGGAATCCATGGAAGACAAGTTGATACAAAAATCATTTTTCTTTGGCAAAAAGGAGATGGAAGCTATTAAAAATCAAGTTTCTCCAAATTGTGAAAGTACAAAATTTGAGTTATTGATGGCGTTTTTATGGAAATGCCGTACAATTGCACTTGGTCTAAACTCTGAAGAAATTGTTCGTTTAACATACCTTATTAACATACGTGGAAAGTTGCAAAAATTTGAATTGCCAGCCGGATATTATGGAAATGCATTCGTTACTCCAACTGCAGTATCAAAAGCAGGATTATTATGTTCAAATTCACTAACATATGCAGTTGAATTGGTCAAGAAAGTTAAAGATCATATGAATGAAGAATACATTAAATCACTGATTGATTTAATGGCTATTAAAGGAAGACCAGAATTGACAAAATCTTGGAATTTTATTGTCTCAGATAATAGATATATTGGATTAGATGAAGTTGGTTTTGGATGGGGAAGACCCATTTTTGGAGGAGTTGCAAAAGCTATATCTTTCATTAGTTTTGGTGTACCTGTCAAAAATGATAAGGGAGACAAAGGTATTTTGATAGCTATAAGTTTACCTCCCATGGCAATGAAAAAATTTGAAGAGGTTGTGTACAAGGTAACTTCAAAAAATGTGGAAGGAGTTGACATAATTTCAAAGACGTAAAAGTTTGTTTTGTTTTGGGAGTGTCTAAATCAAAATTATGAAGATTGTAATATTCCATACTTTTCCTATTTGAAATTACTTTTCGCTATGTATGTTATGTATAATTTAGATATATGTTTTATGTTTGATTGGATAATATATAAGAAAGAAAGGATGTCTTTTAAAATATAAAAGATGATGTGATTCCAACAAATTTCTTTGAGAATTGTGTGCTTTCACCATCTTGGGAATTATTTATTTTTATTAGCGTGCACACACACGCATATATATATATATATATATATATATATATGATCTTATATTATTACTCCATCAATAGGTATCTTGAGATGGAGCAGTTTTGAGTTGGGAAGTACACATGATTGATAGAATGGTGTTTTGAAACTGATGTAGTGCATTATTGTTATGCTCATTGAAAGGTAAAAAAAAATATCTCTAGCGAGATCAGAACCCGTAATAATATGCTACATATTAATTAAGCCTTTAATTTCAATCGCTGAGCTATAGTTTAGATTGATAAATAAAGAAGATTCAGTTGACTCCCCTGGCACCCCTAGTTCCGTCTCTGGTGGTAGTTATCATGGCCGGGTGATATGATGTTGGTGTGGTAGTTGGATGAGGTAGTGGAAAAACAAGCAGGGGAGGGGTAAAATAGAGTCGAAGTGAGGTGATATGTCACCTGATATTCACTTAACAAATAGTCAGGTCATGTGGGCTTGTTATGATGGAGCTAGCTCCCTAATGAAGGAGGGATAATTTGGATCAATTTGAAAACATCAAAGTGTAGAAGTCTATAACATTGTCAGTGGTCTATATTATTTGTCTTTTCTCCACTAACCCCATCCATTTTAGCTATAAGGTGAAAATGGTGGAGACTTTAGCAGTGGTCGATGAACAAGGTTGGAGCATTGAGTTGACCTGTCGTATGTTTAGTGTTGTGTGAACACAGATATATAGTCTAGAGGACAACCAAACTGTTGGAATCCAACAATAGATTTGTTTGGAATCCCCATTGAGTAGAAACAAAAAAGGTTGTGTTTGTGGTTTTGAGAAGTTTCTGTGTATTGAGTATCTATGTTCTTAGTCAAAGTTTGTGTCTCTCAAATCCCTCTACCACCCACCCCGATTCACTCTGAGTCCTCTCATTCCCTTCTCCTTTATCGTTACTGCTAGTGTTCATTTTATTCCAATTATAATTTTCTCTTTCAATAATAATCAAACTCTTCTCTGTCTGTTGAATATGAAGTTGAGTAAATTACAACATTCATTAGTGTTAATTACATTTAGCCTAAAATATACTTTATCTCTCGTATTATTTGATATTTTGTTTTTTTCATAACTTTTAACGAGAAATTAATAAAGGGTGCGAATACTAATATGATCCTATTAAACTCACATACAATATTGTCATTACTTATTTGAATTAATTATATTTTTATTAAATTACTATGAATAAAGTTGAAAAAAAATATTCAATTATCTCTTAATTTTTTAAATATGCTCACTATTTTGAGATAAAAAATTTTAACAAATATGTCAAGCAATATAACAGAGAGGAAGTATGTGATATAGAGAACAAATGCAAATTTCAATCACTTTTATAATCCTAGGAATATCTGAAAGAAAAAGACGTTTCCTGAATCAATACCATACTGCCAAACCTTTTAGAATGCCACACATGGTCGAGTGGGACACTATTGAAAATTAATAGTATTTGACTTTGTTCGAGAGCCATACACGTTTAATCTTCCCCTTTTTTGAGCCATAATTAATATTAATAATTATGTTGTGTTATGAAATAACTAAAGAACAAAGAAGAAGAGTAGAGAGAATAGAGAGATTAATTGTTATTTCTCTTGAGGAATCAATTACAATAAAGCAAAATCCCTTTATTTATAGGAAAAAACTAACCTTGGGGTTTGTAACTTTTCCATAAATAGACATACACAATATATGGTAAAGTAGGTATTCACTCTATATGGTAAAGTAGACAATCACTATATATGGTATATTTATAACATTTTGAGCCTTCTTTCGTTTTCCTTCAATGTTGAACGTTTTCATAAGAGTTTAGATATCTAGTATTGTAGGGTCCAATTTTCCTAACACCACATGTTTGAGACGGATAATCATCACGTACATAGTGATGGAGTCAGAATTTTCATTATGAGGGTTCAAAAGCAACCAAATGAACTAGTCAAAAGAGGGTTCAATATTTATTGTATATACATAAAAATATTTTTAATCATGTAAAAATAGTATAAAAATAATAAAATTTCTATCAAAGGGGGTTCGGATGAACTTGTGAAAGAAAGATGGCTCCACCCGTGCGCGCACATATTTCTTCTTGGTGCAATTGGCGTTCTATAAATCTAAATCCAAAATGCTTACCAAGATTACATATTTTTATTTTCGTACATTTCTCAGAAACCGGTCTTATCATATACCACTCTTTCTTTTCTTTTATATAGTGAATAGAATTATGGCACACATTAGCCCAATTTCAATAACACCTCACAAGCCAAAATTAATAGTACCAGCAATGGAAACACCTCGTGAGATAAAATATCTTTCTGAAATAGATGATCAAGGAAGTACCCGTTTCCAAGTTCCCATATTAATGTTTTACAAATATAATTCCTTAATGAAAGGCAAAGATCCTACAAAATTTATCGAAGATGGATTGTCAAAAGCACTAGTGTTTTACTATCCATTAGCTAGTAGGCTCATTGAAGGACCTAATAGGAAACTTATGGTGAATTGCACTGTTGGAGGAATCTTGTTTATTGAAGCTGATGCTAATGTGGAGCTTGAGAAATGAGGTGAATCTATTAAACCACCATGTCTCTACTTGGATTTACTACTGCATAATGTCTCTGGTTCTGATGACACTATTGGCTGCCCTCTTTTGTTAATCCAGGTAACTAATATTCAATCTAAATCTCCTATATATGTATTTTTTTTTAAAAAAAAAATCATTATATAGGAGTGTTACGACCCGAGCCGACGCCCTGGCAGCGATGGGCATAATTCCAGAGGAGGTCTGATAGACCCCTTAACATACTATCATAAGCATAATTCATACGAAATAGAAGTGCGGAAGATATAATGAAATTTAAGGAAATCTTATAATCAAACTATGTAAAGTTATGGCAATACAATAACCAAATCAGTCTATGAAGCCTCTACTGAAGGATAAATGTCTAGGTCGGGATAAGAACCCCGACTGAATCATAAACTAAAAGAATGAACATATGAATAAAATGCCTTCCAGAATATGGATGGCTCACCAACTTTGACGTTTACAAAGGTTCTACTGTTGTGATGGACCAATAGACTGAACCTCAGGACCTACATTATGAGACAATGTAGCCTCCGGAGGACGGTCAATACTTGAAATGTATTGGTATGCAGAACAATTCAAAAACAACACATTTCATATTGAATAATCAAGAGCATTGTGAAAATAATTTAACATAATAGAGATTAAAATACATGGGCATAATTAAAAAGCTTCAATCAATTGTGTAAGACATAAACTCAACTCTTTTCTTTAATTCTGAGTTAGATAGCATCTCCGCCTCTCTGTTACCCACAATGATGGAGTTAGGATTTTCATTGAAGGGGTTCAAAAGTAAATAGACGAACTAGTCGAAAGGGGTTCAACATTACTATATACGCATACAAAAAAAAATTTAGCCATGTAAGAATAGTATAAAAATAATATAATTTTCCGTTGAAGGGGGTTCGAATGAACCCCCGGAGAAAATATAGCTCCGCCCCTGGTTACCCATGAGGTATATAGGTCCGACATTATCGGACCGACCAAGAACCCGTCCCAAGTTTGCCGCAAGGGTCAGAGTCTCTGATTTCTGATACACTAAAAGCACATAGCATGTATATAAGTCATATTTCAGAACATAATAAACCCGTGTCGACCAAATACAATTTTCAACAATGAGTTATCTGAACTCATCCCTTCTCGGTTAACCATCTCACTCTTTTTAAGCCTATTTTTAGCCTCTTAAATCATGCACCATTCTTGTAAAAAATCATCTTTTCTTCTTTAAGGGCATTCTCTATAAAAGGTATCATCATACCTACAATTGCAAGTGATATAAATCATATCATGTCATATCATGACCCTTCTTATTCAAAATCATGTTATCGACCACCAAAATGATTCATTATCAAATAAGAGTTCTTATGTTCGAAAACGCATACAGTTCAAGCAAAACATTTTTTGTTAAAGACTTAACTCTTAGGTGGTCATCTCTTTTATAATTCATGCAATTTCATGGAAAACAAGAGCATTCGAAATACAAGAAAATCCCTTTGAAAACACGTAAAATGACAATGCATAATTGATAAAGAGACATTTAAAATTCAAGCTTTTCATCATTCATTAAACAACCCCAACACTAGTCAATAAACAAATCTCATAATCGAAAAAGGGGATTTATAATTCATGCTCTCAAATCCACTTCAAAATCCATACACATGCACATAAATACAATTTAAAATTTATAGAAAACCTCATAGTTAATGTATTATTTCATTATAAAAAGGGGTTCATCTTCAAAAAATTTCAAAATCCATAACATATATATACAATTTAGAGTTTATCAAAGCATCTTAGTTAAGCTCATGAGTTTAGGATCATTCTACGTACCTTTTCATGGAGGAAAATTGAAGAAAAATCTTGAGATTGAATCTTACGAGCCTTGAAAGTGGGAAATCCTCCTTGATGTTCTTGGATGGAAGAGAATGAGGAATTTAGGAGATTCTATTAATTTAGGACGACTTTAGGATTATAAAACAGATTGGGAAAATTATAGGGGTGTAAGGACCATTTTGCCCTTGATACAATAAGAAAAAAATATATTTTAATATCTGTGAAAGGAGGGTCTCACAGCGGGAAAATCGCACGGATTCAGCTGTGCCTCGCGACCCCAATCGTGCGGCACCAACCTTGCCTAGCGCGGCCAATTGCGTACCCTGGGCAGTGTCTCACTAAAATACCTATAACTTTTTACTTCGAACTCGGATTTAGGAACGATCAGTTGTGTTGGAAAGAAGCCTCAAAGGGCTTTAATTTTATACATACTAGGCCATATAAATCATTATATTCTAGGGGTAATGATCATTAGAAGTTGGTCCAAGTTAGAACATCTACTATAACTCAATTGATAGGAAAGTTCTCAACTCAACTCTGAACTAGGAGATTTTATGACTTATACTCATCTCCAAAGATGTTCCCACACTAAAGAATTTCTATTCACACTTTTATTTAAATAGAAATCATTAGGTTTAGGTCAATATATGTAGAAAGGATGATTCAAGTTTTAGCTCGAAATTATGGGGTGTTACATTATCTCCCATGTGGGATCATTGTCCTCGAATAATGGATAGGAAGTTGTTGAAGCTCTAGAAATACGAAATAAAGTATGTAACTTCACATTAGGAATTTCCCTTTAACAAAACACATATAGATGTCAAAAAGAGTTTCATGACATTACCAAGTGAATCGTGTAAGCACAAAGCATGAGATAATGAGACTTGACATAGAGATGATCTGGGACACAAGTTCCATGGAACATAATCATAACAACGTAAGACATGAATTTATTTGGTGATCATAGATTCTAATTTATATTGACACTAGAAATGAAATAGTGTTTTGCGGGACATAAGAATAGAGGTCTCCACCTTACATGATACAACCAATAGCCCTTAAATTTAGTGACACTATTCAACTATGCTCTCCATAATGAATAACACACTTCATTATTTTCAACTTACAATTCCCCACAATACACCTAATCAAAAGAGTCTTGAGTCAAACAATATGGTGCTTCGATGTTGAAGTCTAATCCAGGGTTAAAAGGTGTTAGCTTAAGCTATGGGACCCTATACTCTACATCCCTCCAAAATTAATACTCCATCTTACCATTATAATTAAAAAAAACCTCAAGTATTAATCAAGGAGTTCTAGCCACATAAAACAATGATTTTTGTATCTATCAATCACAATATTTAAACCTATCTTTAGTACGCCCACTTTATAGATCTCCCCACCAAAAATCAGTAATTGCAGTCACTTCCACAAAAATCTTCGCCACATATCCACTCCCTAGCCATTTTATATAACGAAAGTTCATTTTCCTCTTCCCCCTTCATTTATAACCTTATCTCAAAGTAGCCACACCAAACTTTTCACAATAAGAAACATATATTCTCTTATCTAAAACATTACTATGCTTTCATAACCACTATCATCCTAACATAAGGAAGGTCATTAAGGGGCTTGATTACAAGCACTGGAAATAAAAGAAACACTGTTCAACTATAACTTATCGTTGTTGCACTACTCAAAGTGGGACCAGCAATGTAAGATATGATACAATAGGCACAAAGTGCCTCATAATCTTAACACCAAGATCATAAAAAAGGGTCTTTTAGGCATAAATATAACACAAATAGGTACAGTGAGAAACATGATCACATATATCATGAGTTGCATAACATAAAGTCAGGATTCATATATTCAAGAGATAAAATAAGGATTGATGCTTGAAGCTATTGCTTCTCATTTTAAGAACTGAGAATGGCCATGAGTTTTGCATAGATAGAGCTACCTTGAGCTAGACATGATATAAAATGAATTGATAACATATAGAAAGTATTGTTTCTTAGAACTAATTATATACGACATGGGTTTATGGATCATGAGTTTCATAACATAGAGCTTGAATACTTGAAAGCTTGGATTGCTGAGAGATATTATTATTGCCAGTTCATGGGTCGAAGCATAGACATAAGTTTCATAAAGAACTCGGACCTTAGGCGTAGGCATAGTTTGAATCCATAAGACATTGGCAAAATGTCTTCTTAAACTAAAGTAGGAGAAATTCACTAGAATAAGAATAGATTTATCACGACTCTTCCGCGAAACTCGCCACCATGAGAAAAATCAAAATCTACCTTAGTTCATTATCTCCCCTAAAGCTCAAATGTCACTATCCAAGACTTACGGGCATATCCTTTCATTACATCTATAAGCACAACACTCAGCACAATAGGGGTATCATTATACACATGAACACTAGACTCGCGCTGATAAATTGTATAGAAAAAGTATTAACTTCTTGCTAAGACATTCCTTAAAGGGGATAATACACTTAACTTACTCTAGACTCCAATGTCACCTTCTTATAACTAACATTTTCATGGGCATTAATAATTACTTTCTCTAATACGTAACAATCTAGTCTCCTCTATTAGTCTAGTAGCATCATCCCTCTAATTCATATCTTGCCATTTCAAAGAAACTTAAATCAATACCAAGATGCTCAACATCGTCTATCGAGGTCTATAATCCCATCGATCTAATTCTAAAGAATGTTTAATAATATTATCTAGCTTCCTCCGCTCAATACACATTCTGTCAAAAGGGCTGCATATATTGCGATAAAGTGTTCTATTTTATCCCTGATGACTCCATCACTTCCATTTATCCCTGGGTTTCCTTTTGATCTTCCATTTGAGTTGATCTTCATAAGTCCATCTTTTGAATTAGACAATTTTATAGGAATGGATTTGATGTGTGTTTGGGCTCCTCCATCAAGATAAGTAACTTGTTCCAAGGCATAAAAGGATTGATCTTGGTGTATGTGACAACCCAACTTAAGAGAAGGAGTCCCACATCGGCAAAACACAGAAGGAATGTTGGGTATATAAGTAAGCAAGCCTTTATTCCCTAGTGATGCGTTTTAAAGACGTGCGGACCTGGGCCCAAAGCAGACAATATCACTAGTGGGTTGGGCCATTACAGGAGTCTCTCGAGCCTTGATGGTTCGGAATACCCGTTGCGACCAGGCCCCGGGTAGGGTCGTGACAATTGTTTGTGCATAATTAGATTTACCTGATGGCATATTTGAGAGATGATTCTGGTAGATTTCATCGATATTTTCATTATCAAATCTACTTTTGCATCTTGCTTTCCAAATCTTCCAGGTAGTAACTCCCGGAAGAACCTGATACATAAACTTTAGAAGAGATAATGGGTTGAAAAGAACAAGGTGTTTGATGTTATTCTAATTCCCTTGAAGACCCAAATAGTTGTTAAAGAACTGCCAAACTACATTGCTAGTGTCACTCCTGAAAAAGAGATTATCTTCCTCTTCTCAATTGGGAGAGGTTCAACAACATTTTGAAGGAAAATGAATACCAAATCACATAATGTTCCCATCAACAGGGGTTTTATGATTGAACAACTTCCAAAAAAAGAAAGAGATTTTAAAGGAATAACTTGATGCCACATCATATTATAGGCCAAAGAAGAATTATGTTTGCCTCTCATAATACTCCAAGCAGAACAACAAGTACTCCTTCTCTTTCAAAAACGAATGATCTAATTTTCTTTTTAATTCATTTCAAAAGAAATGATCTCTTTCATTTGTTGACTATACTTTAATTTCAACTTTGCACGCGGCATGTTTAAGACAACAAGATTAAAGAGTATTTTGTTACATTTGACATAGCTTTAATTTAGGATCACAAAATTCAAAATTCTTCTTTACTTTTTTAAACTTCGTGCCAAGTCAAACTAGGTAATTTTTTTTTTTTAAACAGGGAAAGTAATATCTTCCATCCATAGTGGTATTCCAAAAAGGTTTATCCCACTGATTGAAGGAGTTAACGGTAACTCCTTGAATATGCATAGCAATATGAATAGGGACGACATGAGAAAGTTTAGACATATTCCTGCTTCTATCAATAATAAAATCAAAAACAATAATTTTAATTAATAGAAGAAGGAGCATTATTAAATTGAGCAAGGTTTTTCAATTCTGTCCAATTATCTCACCAAAAGCTTTATCTTAACATCATATATCTGCCATACGATAAGATGATCTATTCTGGATTTAATATGCATGAGTCTCCTCTAGGCTTAACCTTATTGGTGCTTTTTGTAATCAATATAAAGACTTACTTGACTGGATTCGTTACACATGCCTTTGATGACGAATTTAGTGAGAAAATACTGAAATTATGAGTGCGATAAAAGCGCCTGTTAATCAAAAACACAATATTTTCTTTTTCTTTAATTCTTCTAGCTCCGTCCTCTTAGTCCTGACATACGATTTTAATGGGGGCTCCTCATTCATTATATAAAGAATTCAATTAAAAATTTTAAAATTAAATTGTATTAAAAAATGAAAGTTAAATTATGTCTAATTATAAACAGATGACCTTTTTTGAATAAATTAAAAAGAAAAGTGGGTTACGTGTAAATTGAGATGGAGATAGAATACCTAGCTATCACCACCATTATCTGCTCTTCCAGACACTTAATTTTCAATAGCCAACATGATTTTGAGACATGATTTTATCTCAAGGTTAATTAATACATTAAAATATTTTCATTAGCATATATTTAAGAATGATGAAATAATTTTATTTTCAGACATTCATAAAAGAATTTCATTTAGGAGGGATTATTTATATTACTTCATAATGTATTAGTTTTTTTTCAATATTAGAAAAACAAATGTGACATTTTCCCTTACAAAAATCATCAAATACATACTAAGACTATTATCAATAGTCATGTACACGTTTCTTTAATTTATTTTTGTTTTTTGGGCCATATTTGATACTATAAACTAACTCCAATACCTACTAAGACTAAATTCTTTTATTCTGATATATATATTTCAAAAACTATTATCATAATACATTGCTCTTTCTTTTAGTGAATAGCACATATGGCACATACTATTCGAATTTCAATAACACATCACAAGCCAAAATTAGTAGTTCCAGCAATAATAACACCTCGTGAAACAATGTAATGTGCCCTAAAGCTTTGAACTAAAAGTTTTGAGACAGAAAAGCCCTACTTCAAGATATAGTTTCTACAAGTATGATTAAATTCATTTTTCTGATGCATAAACTTTTACTATCAGATGATTAATCAACTTATAAAAATATACATTTAATCATGTTAATTTAAGTTTTGTGCACTGTCACTATAGTGTTAACTAAACTTGACCTGCTATTGCAGGTTATCCAATTTTTCCTTTTTCAATTTTTATATAAAAAATTGGGTAACCTGCAATAACATGTCAAATTTACCTGATAGTGTAGAAAAAATTGGGTAACCTGCAATATCATGTAAACTAGTGTAGAATATTTTATACACTGACAATGCAAGAAATTTAAAATCATTATAAAATTATGATACTACTCAATGATTTAAGAGTTGGGTTGTGATAAATCATATAATTTGTGCTTGTGTTGAACGTTTTTGGTATGAAAAAGTGACTAAACATTTAGTGCAGGGCCAAATTTGCCATCACCAATTTGTAGACGTCTTTCTTGATGTAACTGGAACCATAGGTGTCAAACGGGCCGGGCGGGGCCGGGCCAACCCGGAACCGGCCCTTCTATTTTATCCAGGTTGAGGGCCGGTTTTGATGCTAGCCAGGGCGGGCCGGGCCGGGCCAAACAGTAAAAAATTAAAACTCATCCTAACCCGACCCACTTAACTCAACCCGGTCAAACCCACCAAAACCCGGTCAAACCCGGTTAAAAACCGGTCAAACCCGTTTAAAAAATAAATAAAAAGTTCAATATACACTATATACACTCCAATATACAATATATATTTTTTAAAAAATATATAAACAATTACACATATATACGTACCATTCAATATATAATTATATATGACTATACGTACTACTTTAAATAAAACATATGCTATAATAGTACAATATATATCTATACACTACAATATATATATATATATATATATATATATATATATACTAATTTATAAAACATATACACTTGTATACGTTAAATGTATACTACTTTAGAAGATATATACACATATATACGCACCATTCAATATATATGTACTGCTTTAAATAAAATATATACTACAATATACATATATATATATACAACGATATATATATATATATATATATATGGTTACATACTAATTTATAGAACATATACACATGTATACGTTAAAGATATATTGCTATAGAAGATATATACACATATATATGCACCATTCAATAATATGTACTACTTTAAATAAAGTATATACTACAATATATATATACTAATATATATATATATATATATATATATAAAATTATATATTAATTTATAAAACATATACACTTGTATACGTTAAAGATATAAATCTATAGAAGATATAAACACATATATATGCACCATTCAATGTATATGTACTACTTTAAATAAAGTATATACAATAATATATGTATATATATATATATATGTGTGTGTGTGTGTGATAGTTAATTAATAATATATTAAGAGTAAGTTTTTAATTTAAACTAGAAATTCATTTTAAATCATTTTAAATCAATATATAGGTACTACTTCAAATAAAATATATACTACAATATATATGTATATAATATGTATGTATGTATATATATGTAGTTATATACTAATTTACAAAACATATACACTTGTATACATTAAATATATACGTCTATAGAAGATATATACACATATATATGCACCATTCAATATGTATGTACTACTTTAAATAAAATATATACTACAATATACATATATATGTATTACAATGTATAGATGGTTATATTATACTAATTTATAAAACATATACACCTGTATATGTATAATATATACATCTATATAATATATATACACATATATACGCACCAATCAACGTATATGTACTACTTAAAATAAAATATATACTACAATATACATGGATTACAATAACTAGATAGTTATATTATACTAACTTATTAAACATATACACTTGTATACGTTAAATATATATATCTATATAAGATATATACATGTGTATACGCACCATTTAATGTATATATACTACTACTTATAAAATATAATACATTATATATACATTACAATATATATAGATATACTTATATACTAATTTATAAAACATATAAACATGTATACATTAAATATACACTTCTATAGAAGATATATACACGTGTATTCGCACCATTCAATGTATATATACTACTACTTATAAAATATACTACATGATATATACATTAAAATATATATAGATATACTTATATACTAATTTATAAAATATATACACATGCATACGTTAAATATACATTTCTATAGAAGATATATGCACAAATATACAAAACATATGCTACATAATATAATAAATTAATAATATTTGGTAGTAAATTAATAATATATTAGAAGTAAGTTTTTAATTTAAAGTAGAAAACTAGAAATTCAATTTAAAATTTTAAATCGTTAAATGAAAAAATATAAAAAGCAAGGATTAAGGAGTGAATGAATTTGGGGAATTTTATTGATTGCAAAATGATCCAAAATTTATAATTTATATGAATGAAAAATCTATAAATTATGCATCATTTTTTCCAATTCATTCATGTTAATATTAATGGGAACTTGCATAGGATAGTCGAAGTCAACGGGGGCAAAACCATGCATTGGACTTGATTCTGCTGAGTTCTCCCGTGAAGTCATAATTTCTTCAAGTTTCAGCTCATCGCTCGGCTTCGGTTCCATTTCTTGATTTCTTCTTTCCGCTCTAATCCAATCTCTGAGGCAAACTAGAACATTCATTGCATTGCTTCCCAACAAGTGTCGGTTGTCTCTAAGCTGCTGTCGTCCCTGACTAAAGGCACTCTCTGATGCAACGATTGACATTGGAACATTCAAGCTATCTCTAGCTAATCTTGAAAGCATAGGATATTGTGTTTCATTACTCCTCCACCAATTCAACGTGTTAATCCGTCGTCTGCGATCATCTGGTGCCGTTCGAAGATAATATTTCAGCTCTTCCCGATAAGTTGATGTGTAAGTTTTCTCATCAACACTGTTCCAACAATTTAAATCATAAAACGAATCAGAAAAACCACTATGTGCCGGCCTTTTAGAAGATGATGGCTCCTCGGGAGGATGAGGAGCGACAGTTGGAGTGATATTTGTAGGTACGGCTAAATCAAATAAATCAGCATAGTGATTATATAATTTTTCTATGTAATTCTTTGCATCAGCCGTAGTCATCCACAAATCAGGTTGTACTTGTTCAGAATCATGGTTATTATTTATTTCTAAGTTAGTAGAAATAAGAGTACTAAAGTGACACATATTATTATATTTCATGCACGGATTTAGCATAGTACCAACCAAGTAAATAGGGGGAATCGGAAAAAAATATTTTTTAAATTTTGTAAACATGGCGCCAACAGCTTCTTTATAACCTTCTTTATTTTTATATTCTTTGAGCAAACCAGAAATATCGGCTATATATGCCAAAATATTACAAACAGTAGGATAATAAGCACCGGAAAATTCAACCGTAGCTACATAAAATTTTTCTAAAAACTTAACAAGATCATTAATTACAACCCAATCAGAATTATGTAGCATGCAATCAGCAGAATTAGCAAATGAACCGCAATGTTGGTTAAAAGCTAGTGTAATAGGAATTCTATATTTATAACAAGTTTTTAAAAATTCATACGTAGAATTTCATCTAGTATCAATTTCCTCAGGCATCAAAATCGGTGTAAGTCCATTTTCTTGACATTTAACTTTAAATTCTTTAATTCTCGATCTACGATTATTTCCTTGAATAAAATCAACGGTAAGACGAATTTTTTCAATATAAAGCTCAAAAAACTCAAGACCATCTTTTACAATTAAATTATATATATGACATGTACACTTAATATGAAAAATTTCAGGCAAGGGCGGAGATAACCTAGATTTTATTTTGGTTATAGCAGTCTTGTTGTTAGAAGCATTATCAAAAGCAATACATAAAATTTTATTTTTGATATCATAATATCCGGCAATTTTAACAATAGAATCAACAATAAATTGTCCAGTATGTTTACGATCTTCATCATATAAAAAAGCAAGAATACGTTTTTGCATCACGAAATTACTATCCATTCAATGACAAGTAACGGTTAAATAACCATTTTTATTTACAGCACGACCAAGATCAAAAGTTAGCTACATTGAATATTTTTTAACAATGTTGATAAATAAAAACAATATTGTGAATAGAGTCTAAAAATATCAGACTGACAAGTAGTTCTAGGAATACCATTAAACATAGGATTATAAATTGCTTGTATATAACGAATAAAGGCATCAGAAGAAGGAAAACAAAAAGGCAAACAACCCACAGCTACCATTTTAGCTATTTCTTCTCGGTCCCTCAATTTATTATACTTCTTCGTTACATGATCGGTTCCTGGGTCCATTCTAGTTTGCATTGGCCCACCAACATCCCCACCACCTTTTGCAATATTTAACTCTCTTTTGTGATCTTCAGCTACATGTCTCATTAACGTACCCGTACCCCCTTGCTTGCCTCCACTTCTATACTTATATATTTGTTGATAAATATTGCATTGCACCTCAATATCTGATATACGTTCAAAAAATTGCCATGCAATACTAGTTCTTTTATGAGGTATTGGGGCACTGGGAGGACGGTGAGACAGATTAACCGATTCAGATCTAACGTTAGCATCTCCTACTGTGGGTGTCTCAGCAATATTTTCATTATTTTCGTCTAAATTAACCGCATCTACTTCATTTTCTTCTTCTATACCATAATTGTCCTAAGCTTCTACATAATCCATATAGTAAGCACCTACACCTATTTCTTCCTCCAAAGGTGTACCAAGCGGTACCGGAGGCGAAGACACATGTGTATATCTACT
Source organism: Capsicum annuum (assembly GCF_002878395.1). Taxonomy (NCBI): domain Eukaryota; kingdom Viridiplantae; phylum Streptophyta; class Magnoliopsida; order Solanales; family Solanaceae; genus Capsicum; species Capsicum annuum. Next base: position 248,638,972 of record NC_061111.1, on the reverse strand, counting down.
ACTTGAACTACCTCTACTGCTACTAATTCGCTTTTTACTACCACTAACGCTTCCGGGACAAAAAATTTTAACACCTTTAGTAGCGAGGTTTCTTAATTTATCCATAATATAAATTAAATTAAACTAAAAATATTTAAAATACACAAATATAATAAAATTAAGTATTAAACAATTAATACAATAAATAAAAATTAAACGTAAGAGATGGAACGACAATACCAAATTTTGAAAGTATCCGAAGGTTGCGACTTTAGAAACTTCTGCTCGTACTTTGTAAACAAAAAATTAAAAAATTAAAGTGAACACTTTAAGAAATTAAACATATTGAATATTTGAGAATTGAGAATTTCGATTTGAGAGAGTGAAAAATTGTGTGAAAAATGAATTGAAGTTGTAGGGTATTTATAGAATTTTTTTGGGATTAAAAAATATTTTTTAAAGTTAATTTTTTTTTTTAATAAATGGTCTCAAACTAGCCGTTTGAACGACTAGTTTGGCCCAAAATCTTTTTTTTTTTTAAAAAGGCATTCGGTCCGGTCCGGATCGATTAACCGGCGGGCCTGGACTGGGCTTGGTCCGGACCGGGTTAGCCGGGCTCATTTTTAAAAAATAACCGGGTCGGGTCAAATCGGGCCGGGTTACTTACAAGGGCCGGGTCAGGCCGGCCCACTTGACACCCCTAACTGGAACTCTATAAATTTATCTCCAAATTCTTAACAAGACTACATAGTTTTATTTCAATAAATATTTCAGGAATTATTTTCAATCATACTTTGCTATGGCACACACTATGCCAGTTTCAATAACGTATCACAAGCCGGAATTAGTAGCCCCATCAATGGTAACACCTTATGAGACAAAACATCTTTCTGACATAGATGATCAAGGGAGTCTTCGTTTTCAAATTCCCACATTAACGTTTTACAAATACAATTCTTCAATGGAAGGAAAAGATCCTGCAAAATTTATTAAACGTGGATTGTCTAAAACACTTGTATTTTACTATCCATTAGCTGGTAGGCTCATTGAAGGACCTAATAAGAAGCTTATGGTGAATTGCAATGGTGAAGGAGTCTTGTTTGTTGAAGCTGATGCTAATGTGGAGCTTGAGAAGTTAGGAGAGTCAATTAAACCGCCATGTCCATACCTGGATTTACTACTTCACCATGTTCCTGGTTCTGATGGGATCATTGGTTGTCCACTAGTGTTAGTTCAGGTAAACAATCAATAGATATTAACCTTTGTCTTTTTTCCTTACAAAAACTCCAAATTTGATCATCAGGATTATTTGATCGTTTTTTATCGAGCAGAAAATTGCACTAAAAGCAACATAAATTTGGAATTGCACGTCTATGTATTGTGCAGGATATTCGTACCTACGAATAGAGCTATGAAGTAATCCAAACAGTTTTACCATATTTAGATATCTTATGAGTTACTACTCTTTTTATTATAAGCAGTAACTTATGTTTAGATATATTTTAGGGGATATAAAAATGCATTATGAGTTCTTTTACCATATCAATTAGTGTATAGAAATTAAATTCTTAAACTAATATACCTCTTTGCATAGGTGACTCGTTTTAACTGTGGTGGATTCGTTGTTGGATTCAGAGTTAACCACACTATGATGGATGCCTATGGCTTTAAAATATTTCTAAGTGCATTAAGTGAATTAATTCAAGGAGCTTCTGCACCTTCTATATTACCTGTATGGCAAAGGCATCTCCTAAGTGCTAGATCATCACCATGTATTACATGTACTCACCATGAGTTTGATGAGGAAATTGAATCAAAAATTGCATGGGAATCTATGGAAGACCAGTTGATACAACAATCATTTTTCTTTGGAAATAAGGAGATGGAAGCGATGAGAACACAAGTTTCTCCAAATTGTGAAAGTACAAAATTTGAGCTATTGATGGCGTTTTTATGGAAATGTCGTACTATTGCACTTAATTTGCACTCAGAACAAATTGTTCGTTTGACATACCTTATTAACATACGTGGAAAGTCACAAAAATTTAAATTGCCGCATGGATATTATGGAAATGCGTTCATATCTCCGGCCACAGTATCAAAAGCAGGATTGTTATGTTCAAATCCACTATCATATGCAGTTGAACTAGTCAAGAAACTTAAAGATCATTTGACTGAAGAATACATTAAATCAGTATCTGATTTAATTCTGATTAAAGGAAGACCAGAATTGTCAAAATCTTGGAATTTTATTATCTCAGATAATAGATCTAGTGGATTAGATGATTTTGATTTTGGATGGGGAAACCCCATTTTAGGAGGAACTGCACAAGCTATATCCTTCATTAGTTTTGGAGTGCCCGTTAAAAATGACAAAGAAGAAAAAGGTATTTTAATAGCTATAAGCTTGCCTCCTCTAGCCATGGAGAAATTTCAAGAAGTTGTCTACAAGATGACTTTAAGAAATGTGGAAGGAGTCAACAAAATTTCAAAGATGTAAATGTCTTTTATGTCTTTGTACCTCAAAAGTGCACGTTTTAGGTTTTTATTAAATAAGAATTATGAAGCTTGTAATATTCCATCTTTTCCATCTGAGAAAGTAATTATCCATCGTGTATGTTATTTATAAACTTTATATATGTTTTATGTTTGACTGAGTGCTACGTTAGAAAAATGGGAGAGTTTTTTAAAAATAAATAGTGTTATTTATTTTTGATATCTCTCAATATTTCATAGTTAATTTTTTTGACATTTTATTAAGGTAAATATCATGTGACATACCTTTTCACCATTGCGTTTAAGAGTGTTAAGTGGGACGGGCCGGGTCAATCCAGAACGGTCCATTAAATTTAGCCTGGTTGTGGGCCGGACCGGGTTGGGGTTAAGTGGGTCGGAACGGGTCCGGGTTCAACAGTAAAATTTTTAAAAATAGCCCTAACCCGGCCCACTTAATCCAACCCGGTCAAACCCACCTAAACCCGGTCAAAAATAAAAAAAAGTTTTTTTCAATATACACTATATATACCCACCTATATACATTTTAAATACATTAAACAATATATATACGCTATATATATAGTATATACTACATTAGAATTTTAAAAATATATACACATATATACGCACCATTCAATATATATATACTACTTTAAATAAAACATATACTACAATATATATACATTACAATATATATATATATATATAGTTATACACTAATTTATAAAACATATACACATGTATACATTAAATATACACGTCTATAGAAGCTATATACACATATATACGCATCATTCAATATATATGTACTACTTTAAATAAAATATACTACAATATATATACATTACAACATATATATATACTAATTTATAAAACATATACACATGTATACGTTAAATAAACGCGTCTATAGAAGATATATACACATATATACGCACTATTCAATATATATGTACTACTTTAAATAAGACATATACTACAATATATATACATTACAATATATATATATATATATATATATATATATATAGTTATATATATATAGTTATACACTAATTTATAAAACATATTCACATGTATACGTTAAATATGTATGTCTATAGAAGATATATACACATATATACACACCATTCAATATATATGTACTACTTTAAATAAAATATACTACAAATATATACATTACAATATATATATATATATATATATATATATATATATATATATAGAGAGAGAG
>NC_061111.1:248624970-248632263 GCF_002878395.1 Capsicum annuum | reverse complement strand
TATATATATATATATATATATATATATATATATATATATGTATATATATAGTTATATACTAATTTATAAAACATATACACATGTATACGTTAAATATACACGTCTATAGAAGATATAAACACATATATACGCATCATTCAATATACTAGCTTAGTGTACGTGCGTTGCACGTGTATCTCACGTCAATACAAAAGATTATATATAAAAAATAAACATGATAATTTTTTGGGCAAATAATGTTTTTAAAATGAATTTATACGTTCATTTTAAGACTAGGGTATGATTTCATATAGATTAACAACAAAGAATTGACGTGAGCATGATGTTAAATGAATAAAGTGAGGGGTTTAAAACACAGCTAAAGTATCTTGATGTTTTAAATTTTCCATTTGAAACCACCTTTAGTTCCTCTAGGTATAAGACTCTTTATATTGAAAAAAATCTAAAATTAAATAAAATGTTACGATGCTAAAACCTAAATCTAAAACTAAATAACATTGTAAATATCTAAATTTAAAGAAAGACAATCTACTATGTCCCCTTAATTTCCTAGGTAAGATTAAAACTCTAGTTCTGTTTTTTGTCTAATTCATTCATTCTCTTTAGATTTCTATTACTATATTTTCTTCTACTCTATTATTTTTATTTGTTATTATTCTAATTGTCAAGAACTTCATAATAGAATCATAAACTCGTGAAAGTTAGTATTCTAAAAATATTACTAATTTTATAAGAAAAAGTTAAAAAGTTGTAATCTAAGTTTATGGAATTTCATACTACAAATCATTTTTTTTTCTCTATCAAAAAACAATTTGAAAATTTTCTATTATGATTTATGAATAAAGTGAAAGATCGAAAAAATATCCAAAGTATTTTGACATTTTTAGCTTTCTACCTAAATTTCACCAGACATTCTATACATATAAATGACAATAAAATAAAAAATCCATACTACTACTCACTCTTTTATTTTTCTCTATTAACGGACAACTTGATATTTTTATGATGACTGATGAATTAAGTGAAGTATAAAAAATACACCTAATATATCTCAATTTTTTTTATTTCTACCTATTTGACCACGAAGGTAATTAGCCACTCAAATTTGATGCTCATGAAAGTCCGACACTCTGAATGTTAGTCCATCTAAAGACATCAGTCTCTTGACAACAACATTGACAACCTCAACACCAGCTTCAGAAACCAACTTGACACTAACATATGTCCCAGGATTTGCATTCTATAGGCATAACAGGGTAGAAATTTAAGATCAATGAATAAATACTCTAGAAGTATTCATACAAATACAAGAGATTTATACATCTAAATGATCATCTAAAATAAATTATGAGATCTCATTTGAGAAATTACTTTTCCGTGTTTCTCTATCGACAAACAACACATCAATTATTATAACGGCTTATGAATAAAGTGAATGATAAAAAATACACTTAAAATATCTTGATATTTTTAGTTTTCTATCTGAACTTTAACCAAACACTCTATATATATAAATGATCATCTAAAATAAATTATGAATCTCATACTATAAATCATTAATTTTGTTTTATCCATAATCAAATAACTTGAAAATTATTATGATAAAGTGAAGGGTCAAAACTACCTCTAAAGCGACTTGATCTTTTTAAATTTTTAACTCAACATTCACCAATCGCATTGTACATCTAAATGATTTTCTAAAACAAATTATAAAATCTCATACTATAAATCACTTTTTTCTTTTTTATCTATGGACAAACAACTTGAAAATTATTATGATGATTTATGAAAAGTGAAGGGTCAAAAACACACATATATAAAAAGGAATGATTTGTTATTCATGATCAATAAACACAATTAGTGATAGAAAAAAGAATACAATAAATCTTTATATTTTTCTTCATCTTTTTTTTAAAAAAAAAAAAAAAAATCTAAAATATACATCTTCTTTGTTGTCCCTCACTAAATGTCTTATAACAACCTAACTTCTTCAGGTTGCCTTCTCTTCTCCTGAAATAAATTAGTATGCAATGTTGTGATAAAGGTAAGGGGAGAAAATATGCAAGACTACAAAGCAAAAAAAAATATCAGAAACATTTAGCAACATTCACTTGAATCTATTATCTAACAAGCTTCTCCACCATGTGAGGCAACACCATATTCCTGTATAATCAAATTCATGGCGATTAGAAATAACAAAGAATTAAAAGAAATGCCTGCTTTTTCAATGACGATAAATGTGTAGGTGGACGTTCAAGCGAAATCCTAGCAATTATATTAGCCTACAAGAGCAACTGCTATTGTTAATAACAACAACAACACATACGTACTCGTAGAACTAATTACATCTACCCTATAACTATTTCTATAGGGTAAGAGATTGTTTCGATAAATTCTCAGTTCAAAAAATAACAGCAACAACAATAATAGTAGAAATAGTAGTAGTAGCAGTAATAGTCAAATAAAAAAATTACCTAACAAAAATTTATCAAAAAATCATATTTGTCAGAGATGGTCAGATACTATGAAAAACAAAATAAAATAGAATTAATTAGATTTGACTGATACGAAAATAACAATCCTTAAGAATTCGTTTGCGCTATAAACAAATTTGAAAAACTTTCTCAAAAATATAATTTCTTTTCACAATGAAAAGGATTGTAACTCTTCACTAAACCAAAGTACTATTACTGCCAAAATATTCACATTATTTGATAAAATTATTTTAAAGTTACCTGAATACGTGTTTTAGTTCTTGCTTGCATATTTTTTTATGATTACACCATCTTTTACCAATAATAAAACCAACCTAAAATACAAATCATATATCTTTCCTTTATCATATATTTTAGGATTTCTTAATTATTGGTTCTCTTAATATTTCTTACTAATATATCTTTCCTTTTACCACAGATTTTAGAATTTCGTAATTATTAGTTCTCTTAAAATCTATCACCATATATTTTAAGGCACCTTAAATAAATTATAAGAAAAGAAAATTCACACAAAAATTTTAAAAAAAAAAGTTCAAGAAAAAAATCAAAGTCCTAATAGTAAGAAAATAAATTTAAAGACTTATGTGTTCATTATGGACTAAAATCAAAGTCCGAGTAGTTAGGAAATAACTAAAAGGTAATTTTAAATATTCGAAAAATAATTTTTAAAAAATATTTTTATCTCTGAGGCAAACTAGAACATTCATTGCATTGCTTCCCAATGAGTGTCGGTTGTCTCCAAGTTGCTGTCGTCCCTGACTAAAAGCGCTCTCTGATGCAATGGTTGACATTGGAACATTCTATCTCCAGCTAATCTTGAAAGCACAGGATATTATGTTTCATTACTCCTCCACCAATCTAACGTGTTGATCCGTCGTCTGCGATCCTATGACGGCGACCGAAGATAATATTTAAGCTCTTCCCAATAACTTGATGTGTAAGCTCTCTTATCAACACTGTTCTAACAAGGTAAATCATAAAAGGAATCAGGAAAATCACTATGTGCCGGCCTTTCAGAAGATGATGGCTTCTCGGGAGGATAAGGAGCGACAGTTGAAGTGATATTTGTAGGTACGGTTAAATAAACTAAATCAGCATAGTGATTATATAATTTTTCTATGTATTCATTCGCATCACCCATAGCCGTCCACAAATCAGGTTGTACTTGTTCAGAATCATTATTAGTATTTATTTCTAAGATAGTATAAATAATAGTACTAAAGTGGCACATAGTATTATATTTCATGCACGGATTTGGCATAGCACCAACCAAATAAATAGGAAGAATCGGAAAAAAATATTTTTTAAATTTAGTAAATATGGCACCAACATTTTTTTTATAACCTTCTTTATTTTTATATTCTTTAAGCAAACCAGAAATATCGGCTATATATGCCAAAATATTACAAACAGTAGGATAATAAGTACAGAAAAATTCAACCGTAGCTATATAAAATTTTTCTAAAAACTTAACAAGATCATTAATTACAACCCAATCAGAATCATGTAGCATGCAATCAGCAGAATCAGCAAATGAACCACAATATTGATTAAAAGTTAGTGTAATAGGAACTTTATATTTATAACAAGTTTTTAAAAAATCATACGTAGAATTTCATCTAATATCAATTTCTCAGGCATCAATATCAGTGCAAATCCATTTTCTTGACATTTAACTTTAAACTCTCTAATTTTTTTCTTCGATTATTTTCTTGAATAAAACCAACAGCAAGACAGATTTTTTCAATATAAAGCTCAAAAAACTCAAGATCATCTTTTACAATTAAATTATATATATGACGTGCACACTTAATATGAGAAATTTTAGGTAATAGAGGAGATAACTTAGATTTTAACTTTGTTATAGCAGTCTTGTTGTTAGAAGCATTATCAAAAGCAATACATAAGATTTATTTTCGATACCATAAAATTCTACAACTTTAACAATAGAATCAGCAATAAAATCTCCAGTATGTTTACGATCTTCATCACAGAAAAAAGAAAGAATACGTTTTTGCATTACAAAATTACTATACATCCAGTGACAAGTAACAGTTAAATAATCATTTTTATTTACAGCACGATCAATATCAAAAGTTAGGGACAATCTACATTGAATATTTTTTTAACAATGTTGATAAATAAAAATAATATTGTGAAAAAGTTTAAAATATCAGACCGACAAGTACTTTTAGGAATACCACTAAGTATACGATTATAAATTGTTTGAATATAATGAATAAAGACATCAGAAGAAGGAAAATTAAAAGGCAAACAACCCACAACTACCATTTTAGCTATTTCTTTTCGGTCCCTCAATTTATTATACTTCTTCATTACCTGACCGGTTGCTGGGTCCATTCTAGTTTGTGTTGGCCCACCAACATCCCTACCACCTCGTGCAATATTTAACTCTCTTTCGTGAGCATCACCTATATGTCTCATTAACGTACCCGTACCCCCTTTCTTGCCTCCTCTTTAATGCTTATATATTTATTGAAAAATATTGCATTGCACCTCAGTATCTGATACGCGTTCAAAAAATTATCATGCAATACTAGTTGTTTTACGAGCTCTTGGGGTAGGGGAAGACAGGGAGGGAGATTAACCGATTCAGATCTAATGTTAGCATTTCCTACTGCGGGTGACTCACCAATATTTTCATCATCTTCGTCTAAATTAACTGCATCTACTTCATTTTCTTCTTCTATACCGTAATTTTTCTGAGCTTCTACATAATCCATATCGTGAGCACCTACATCTATTTCTTCCTCAAAAGGTGTACAAAGCGGTACCGGAGGCGTAGACACATGGGATATCTACTATTTGAAGTACCTCTACCGCTAGTAATTCGCTTTTTACTACCACTACCACTTCCGGGACAAAATTTTTTAATACCTTTAGTAGCGAGCTTTCTTAATTTATCCATAATATAAATTAAACAAAAAAATTCAAAATACACAAATGTAATAAAATTAAATACTCAACAATTAATACACTAAATAAAAATTAAACGTAAGAGATGAAACAACATACAAAATTTTGAAAGTATCTGAAGTTTGCGACTTTAGAAACTTCCGCTCGTACTTTGTAATCGCAAAATTAAAAAATTAAAGTGAGCACTTTAGAAAATATATAGAATATTTGAGAACTGAGAGATAATGAGAATTGAGAGAATGAAAAATTGTGTGGAAAATGATTTGAAAGTGTAGGGTATTTATACAAATTTTTTTTTGGTTAAAAAATAATTTTAAAAATATTTTTTTTTCTTTTAAAAAAGGTCCAAATTAGCCGTTTGGACCCAAAAACGACTATATAGTCCTTGGGCCAACGGCTAGTTTTTGGACCCAACCCAATAGCTCATCTTTTTTTTTTTTTTTTTTTTAAATTTTGGGCCAGTTAATCAGTGGGCCCGAATCGGGCTTGGTCCGGGCCAAATTAATCAGGCCCAACCAAAAAATTTAATTGGCCCGATACCCGGTACCCTACAACCCATGGATTGATCGGACCGAATCAAATCGGGCCAATTTTCTTAAATGGGCTGGGGTTGAAAAATTCAACCCAGCCTGTTTTACAGGTTTAATTGCGTTATTTCACCCCTCCTCTACTTCTTCTACCACCATCTCCCTCTTATATACATTTCACTATCATTATCTATATTCTGAAAGTCGGGTGCATTAGAAGAACAATCTACAACAATCATTATGCCATCTAAATTTTATCAAGAGTGTAAGAATGGGTAAATCTTTAGAATCTAATAAATATCAAAAGCAACATCAGGAATTCGACCATATTCTATGTAGCTATGATTATTGATCGTGCAGGGTCTACTTTGACCAAAAAGAGACAAAACAACAGAGCACATATGACACGTCTGGCCACTGCCATTTATTTAAGGACCACCTCAGAAGATAAGAATTTATTCCTTGTGTTTTAATTTATGACTATGTAGTATCATTCATGATACAAAGATATAACGTTTAAGAGAGAAGAAAGACTTCTGAAATTTTTGTGTAAAGTAAATTTTAGATATTCGTGTGATTATAAATCACTTTATTAAAGAAAAAAATTCAGAATATAGAAGTTAAATTTTGTCTAATTATAAAAAGAAGACATTCTTTTTTGAAGGAAATAAAAAAATATTTGTTACTTAAATTTAAATAGAGATAGAATATCCATCTATCACCACTTCTTCCAAACTCACACTTAGTTTTTCAATAGCGAACATGATTTTGTCTCAAAGTTAATTAAGACATTAAGATATTTTCATTAGCATATATTTAAGGATGGTGAAATCAATAAGTTATTTTCAGATATTCATGAAATAATTTTCATTTTGGAGGGATTATTTATATTAATCAATGATGTATTAATTTTTTTTTTTTTTTTTAACAATAGTAGAAAGACAAATGTAACATTTTCCCTGGCAAAGATACACTTGTACTTTCTTACCTTATCGTATAAGTAACAACCATCCCACAACTTTTGGTCCACAAAAAATGAATGAAAAACGTTACATGAATTAAAATAGTGGCCCTAACTCATTTATTGTACTGCCAAACCTTGGATAACACTTATTTTAACTTTTAAAAAATAATGTGTGTTTAGAGCTGCATATATTTACTCCCTACCTCGTTTTAATTTATGTATGTAATATTTGAATATGAAGTTTTAAATATATAATAATTTTTAAATGTATAATTTAAAACAAATTATACATATTTGTATGAGCTATAAATTATTTTTATAATGCATGAATTTTATATATATATATATATATATATATATATATATATAT
>NC_061111.1:248585343-248624870 GCF_002878395.1 Capsicum annuum | reverse complement strand
ATATATATATATATATATATATATATATATATATATACTAGATAGGTCACGGGCCCAACACACAATTTTGCTATGATCCTAATGTAATAATCAGGTTGCATATAAAGATCAATATAAAGTAACTGTTGCACATTATATCAAATAAATACGTTTGAATATACCACAATATCACTATCACAGACATATCATAAGATCCCAAATGTATGTTTCATACAACTATGAGAATACCATACTACTGTGAAAACGAAGATAATAGTGGTTAAAGTTCCCAGAGTATGCTGGAAAATTCCAAGGACCACATGAACACAAATCTCCCCATCTACTTTTGAAGAGGGTAGCACTGTCCTCAGCACATCATATAGTACACTTGCAATTTGATAGATCTTAGTCATCTCCTCTCCAATAATGTAAAGTCAACCAGTAATTAAGTGAACAATGGTGTGCCATTACAAAAAAAAATCAAGAAGCCATGAAATTAAGTCTCGCATTTTTTTTAGTATGACGGCCATCTCTGATATTTCTCTCATGAAATTTCTGGTAAAACTTCTGAATCTCTCTTGGATTATTTCTTGCAAGTTGAGGTTGAGTTTCTTCTTATTAATACAAAGTTTAAGTTTACATCATGCTAATCACTAAGAGGTTTATATGAAAACTTATACACTAAATACATAGAATAATTAAAAAATTAAAATGAACTACTCAGTAACAGAAAGAACGAAGGCAGGTAATGTCAAACAAACATATCAAATGGAAGCTATTCGTCACATTAGAGTTTTGACATCTAACAAAAAAACAGAACAAGCGTGTTTAATGTTTTAACCTGGAGGCTGAAGTAGTATGCCCTCCAGATAGTGACACCACTAAAAGGAAATAAATTAATTTTGGTACACATGATGGCCATATCCCAACATACTGGGAATCAGTTGAATAATGCAGATACTGGCTAAAATGTAAAAAAATTCATAATATGTTTTAGAGGCAGCCTATTGTAAAACACAGAGCTATAGTCCATCACAACGAACCTACTAAGTCACTTAAGGTCTACTTGTAGAAAATCCTCTCATCTAGGGCTATACCAAATAGTAGCAACAAAAGTACATTTAAGGAGGTTTTATAAGAAAGATGAAGCCATAAAGTTTAACTTGAATATGATGTTCCCACCCTTTCAAGTCTATGAAACAGATATTTCTTAAATTGATGAACGCCACACCCACTTGATGTTGGATCCATCCTATGAGCCTTTCCGAAAGCATGGAAGTGACCTAATTTAAAAATATAAAAATAGGAAAGGAAACAGGAGAAAGTGTATACCGTATATCAATGAATACAATAAGTAGCACCAAGTAAAGAAAAGAAAGCATAAAAGATAATTCTCAACATATTGCATAGTTAAGGTCTATTTTTGCTCTATAACTAATCATGACAATGCATATTCTTTAAATATAACCTAGATATTTTTAGTATAAGTAATCCATATTTGATTTCCACACCTAGTCACAGTCAAAGACAACTGTAAGGCCTACATATGAAAGGTTAAGACAGCTAAAATGGTATTGATGATATTTCAGGAGAAGTTCATCCCCCTAATATAAGAGGCAATCTCGCGTCCCTGCACCTACGACATTATATAGGCATATCACTGGCCCCTGACGACTCTAGGATTTCCATATATAAGGAAGTTTAGATAGTTACAAATGACTCGAAGCATCTTAAGACACAAAGTGGAATACCTTGTGAAAAAGGCCATTTGTTGGACCAAAGACAGGTCGAGGACTCTGCACTGGATCATTAATTAGAGAGTCATGCAATTTACTGCGATGTAAATGAAAGGGCATCTCAACCCGACCAGCCTGGACGGAATGAAGAAAATTCATAATTCCTAAATCTGTACAGTCACTGCCAACTTGGGAACTACAAGCACAACATCTTTCAAGTTGCTCTTTTCTCCATAGAATGGAAAATTGACAAATATAAGAATTGAAAAAGTTAAAAGAAAGCAAGCAGTAAGAAAGCAAGAAAGTAGTCCGAGTCGCACGAAAGTGACCGGAAGAGAGAATTCTCAATGGAAAAGAAGTAACATACTTCTAAATGTTTCATTTTTCTCCTTTGTTCCTAATTACTAAAAAAATAATTGCTTTATCCAAATTCATCGAAATGCATTAATCTATCTAATGTAAAAGCAAGCTAATAGGTAAGAATCAATTAGTTTCAAATACTCAAACTACCGTACATTGTTGCATGTTAATTATAACAATCAGTTATACCAGAGAGTCTAAAAAGAAGAAACTCAATTGAAAAGAAAGAACAAAGTATTGGACAAGATACATTTTTTTTTCTATTACTCCTAATTACCCAAATCATTATTGCAATAGCTAAATTCATCAATATACCAAGCAATTTACAACAACATACCCATTGTAGTCCCACAAAGTAGGGTCTGGGGAGGATAGAGTATACACACCATGCAGACCTTATTTCTATCTTTAAGATAAGGTAGAGAGGTTGTTTTCAATATATTCCAGTTCAATACAAAGGTAAATGTAGAAAAAATCTAATTTTGAATTGGTATCAATTTGGGTTTCTTGTCAAATATGTAGTGTTGCAAACTTACAAGCAATAATGCATGTGTTGTTGAGCAAATGACTGAGAATTTGTCCTTCTCTATCTACTTTGCTCTTCCTTTGTTCTGGCTTTACTGGGGCTATTTATTTTTTGGCTTCTTGAGCTTAACTGAAACAGTTAGGACTTTTAATTTTAACTTACATGGCTGTTGCATATACCTCTGTCTTGTGTTTCTTCTAATATTTCATGTTTGCTTAAACTTTGAATCAACACATGCTAATTTTTTTTCATTTGACAATGTGTTGTTATAAAATGCAGTTGTATATGTAATCTAATATGTCTTAAAGATGTTGTTAATTTATTTATTTCATGTTTTGTAAATTTTTATATTCAACACTGCAAGTAGTATTCAGGATGAAGTTCACCGAGTAATAGCCTTTTGGTAATTTGTGTAGATGCATTTTTGTTGCTGTGATCAATTTTTTGAGCATTCACGATCAAACACCTGTTTTAAATAAGGTTTATAGATCAAATGTTAATATTCTAATAGTATGATTTAACGGTATGTAATAAATTATAATGACAAATCAACAACAATATAATCAGTATAATTCCACAAATGAGTCTTGAAATGAGAGGTGAAGAGGCTGTTTTCGAATGACTTTTCTTTAACCCAACCACAAAAGCCAATTCAAATTATTTCAAACCCATTTGAAGAGGCTTTCAGTTGGTCAATGTATTATTTATTGTAGGAGAATTAAGGGATCAATTAGTCACCTATTTCTAATGTACATAACGAAAAGGATCACATGTACCTCTTGGAAATGAGGTTCCATGGCATTCTTTATTTCATCGATCAACTTCAAAACTCTCTTGTATGGGCCTATTATCCGCTTATGATCCTTCTCATTTAAAACCTAAATTCATCAGAAAAGAAGTTTCCACAAGACCTCCAAAACAAGTATATTCTCCAATTTTACTCAATGGATAGACCTCTATCCTAAGAAGAAATCATGAATTCGTCATCAGCTTTACTACTAAAGATCATACAGAAACATCTATATGGCATTTTTTTTACAAGCATCTATATGGCACTTCATTATATAGAAAATTAGCATTTTCAAATAAAAATGGCTGGATGAGTGAAACTGATAGAGGAAGTAGAAAAATACAAAACCAAGGCAAGGATGAAGGGAGGGAAAATGGGTGGTAACAACCAGTTCTATGAACTTTCAATCCAACCCAGAGAAGGGAATAAAGTTATTATTAGCTCTTAGTCTTTTAAAATAGACTTAAAAAGGTCATCCTCATAACAACATATGATACATTTAATTTTATTGGAAGTTCATATATGACGATGGAGGAAAAAGCAACGTAACTGTTAACACAACTCTGAAGGTCACAGACTACACTTTGAGCAAAAATAATTAAGTCATCATTTTGTATGTATGCATCAGTTCCCTCTAGAGGAAAGTGACATATATATAGAGAAGCTTTTTTGAGTTTAAAAATGACAGTTTACTAAAATTATCTACTGATAGAGAGCTCAAAATTCAAATAATGTCCTAAGCAACAAATCCCTCGTGATAATTTATGCTTGGATCAAAAGATGTAAAGCAACAGAAGAAAAAGGAAAAATCTATTTATCTCAAGTTACATAATCTCACATAATAAGCTAAGATCTGCAATTAAAGGTTGGCCACTTCCAAGCAAAAATCATCCTTTTTCATGGAGCCAAACAGACTAGATCTTTGCAAAAGATGTCAAAAGGACTTTCTCAGCTTCTGTTGCTGCTTTTGGATTCAAAGTCAACCCAAAAGGAGGAGCGAATACATATGTAGATGAACATATAAGCACTACATCAGAAAACTATTGGAAACAACTTAAAAAGTGGCATATCAAAATATCACCTAGTAGTAATCAGAGAGCTGTGGGGAAGAGCTACTTATCAATAGTTGTGTGGGCTCTTCACATTTGATGCCGTACCCGTGTCGAATTCTCCAAGAATACACTACTTTAGGAGAATCTAACATGCACCCATTGACATTTTTGAAGAGTTCAAGCAACATAGCTTATCATAGTGGTTCTAGTCACTGTCATTGTTGAAGAGAAAAACCCACCATGATTAAGTGGCTAGATTGCACAATAAGAGTATTGAGAAAGGTCAATTGTTTCAATAGAGGAATTAACTGCTAAAGATAGCCTATGAAACATGCAGGACTGCAGCAACTATCTTGCATTGGGCTAGTAGCAAGAAACTCAACAAAGAGTACTATGACAAGCAGCTGCTCTTTTCTGAAATTGATCATACAAACAAACTTCCTCGATTTATATACAATTTTAATTCAGACATAGGCTTAACCTTAAGCATCTTCTTGACCTAGTTCTCACAAATGTCAGAAATCACCAATAATTAACTCAAGTAAGGTCAAGGTAAAGTAATCATAATCTAACTAGAAACTAAGAAAATCTCAATATCTGATATAAGCGCCTGCACCACGACGCAAGCTAGAGTGATGCCAATCCAATACAGAGTCTATCTTTGTTTTTTTGTATAAGTCAGTTGGATACCTTCAATAGGATTGTGCAAGAAGTGAGAGTTAAAAGAAGAAAGAAAAACTAACCAGAATATACAACCTAAGAGAGAGTAAATTAGTCTGTCACTAAGAGTGAACATCTACACTGTTCATAGGTATCATAGATATACATTTTTTTCTTTTTCTCATGAGTTGGTACTAGGTACAGTACAGAGACTCCAATTAACGACTTATGTTCAGTCACTGTCATCTCATATCAAATTTTGAAAGGCTTGTTTATTATTTTCATGATAAAAAAAATATTTGACTAAAGTACATACTAAAAATAAGTAGCTGCACTTACCAATGATCTGCAATTCCTGGAAATGCACAAGCCAGATATTTAAGAAGTGCATGACTGCAAGCACATATAATCAGTTAGCTTGCTTCAAACTTATCCAAGTTATAAAATTCTTCACATGAAACTTAGGAAAAGATAACATTGTCCTATCTCCTCATGCATTTTCCATAGTAGTTACTTGTGCCGGCATTGTTCTAGCATACTACACACAAATCTTTTTAAGAGATGTTCTAAACTTAACAAAATGGGCATTTCCTAATTTTGGTTCTTGTAGTATACAATCGCAGGTAGACATATCAAACAATGAACTCCTAGGAGATAAATGACTAAATATAAAGCTTTAAGATATGTGCAAGTACAATATATACAACGAATAACAAACATTAACAACATTGTGATATTAGGAAATACTAAATTTTCTGTTTATCTTAACAAAGAATCAATATAGAAGGATTCCTATTCTCAACCACCCTATTACACATTGTGCTACACCAAAATCTAAAAATATTTGAGTGTCCAATCATGTATTTTTTTTTCTTTTTGTCCAACTGCACTCGTCCGTTTCATAACACAACAGAGCTACCTGAAAGATGCTACTTTATATCCAATTACATATGGAATTATGCTAACATGTGACGCCATCTAGGCTTATAACTTGGTGGTACCAGTGAGAGTTTTCCATGCAACAGATGTGGGTCTAATTTTCATTGTTCCCACACCATTTCAACTTTTCATTTCCCTTTTCAATCCTACTTATGTAATAGAAAAAAGTGTAACTGATTCTATAGTGTAAGCGGTTATAAATAAATGAATGAAGTTGAAAGCTTTACATGTCATGTAATGCGACCTCATATCCAACTTTAATCAAGCTATCGGCCATTCTTGATCCCATGTTTTCGAGTCCTATAAATAATATACTCAGCAAACCTGAAATAAAAAATTGCAGGCAAAGAATATGAAATTTATTGTGACCATATGCGGCCGGAATAAGAAGGAAACTTTATACAGTAAAGGAAAGTAGAAATCATCAACTAATTTTATGATCAGTTGATAAATGAAACAAAAAGAGAACTGGAAGAAGAGTAGATCGAAAGCTTTCTTACACCAAAAAGAGATGAAGAGTAGCTACGAATTGGATATAAGGGAGAAACTGAACAAACCAATTTCTGGAGACCCATAAGTAATCTCTGGAGAAAGTTAACATAGCTGTAAACACTGAGAAAGAGGGTGGCGCTTTTGGTTTTATCATGCCACCTACTTCTTCAAATTGCATTAAATTTTAATATTGCGCTGCTTTGTGCGTCACTTCTCAACCTTCTTTTCTTCCTCTTCTTTTATTGATCACACATGGTCAAGATAGATGTGGTTTTTTCAATCATCATATTATCTTTTTATCATCTTTAACACAACTTTCTCTTTTCTTATTCCTTTTTCACCGCACCCTACCTTTTTTTTATTCGACCTCTCTTTATGCTCATTTTGCATCACGCACCCCTATGATAGCCACCCTCAACTTAGGTTATTTACCTAAGTCAAGGTGCACAGTGTCCAAGGAGGACCAGGGCCAAAACAGGTTCATTGTAAGGTAAACGGGAAGGTGAGAGGTTTCATAAAAAGAAATAGGCATATAGGCTTAAATCAGGGATCAAAGGATATTATTCACATTGGGAAGGTCATTTAGGCTGAAAGTGGATTACAATAAAAAAATGGCCTATGATCCTTTCCTAACCCCTATACTACAACCTAGGCAACAATAATAGGTCAAGTTCTAGATTCGGCACACAACAGGAGTTGAGTAAAACCTCACACACACATGGCACACAAGTACATTGCATATCACTACTTATCCAATTCATGCAATTTATTCAGCAAAAATCATCAAGTCGCCAGACTAATGCCATAAAAAGATACACCGCAGTCACAGATAAATGCAATTCACACCGTTATAAACTCATATCAATGGAGAGGTGCTCAAAAGTCACAAAATAAGCTAACTGCCTCAAGTACCTGTATTACTCCTAATTATCTACCAAAAATTGTTACAACAACATCTGACCCTACACCCTCAACTTAGAATTGAAAATAAAGCTAAACTAAGGGTTAGAGTATACCTGGAATGGATCAATCCTGGGGTTCATGGGTTGCCTCCCATACAGTGCCTGATTTAATGTCGCGGCACGACTCAGGTATCTCGATTACTTCAGACTTCATCGAGCCAGATAATGGTGATACTTTTCATTGATTCTTTTGGACCAATGTAAAGCTTAACATGTTGCCCATTTACATTAAAGGTACTGCCTTCATTGTTTTCAAGTCCCACTACTCCAAATGAGTATACTTGGCTAACTTTAAAAGGGCCTGACCACTTAGATTTCAGCTTACCTGGGAATAATTTGAGTCTGGAATTGAACAGAAGCACCATGTCACCCTTTTGGAAGTCTCATTTTTCTATCCTCCAATCATGGTATTTTTTCATGTTTTCTTTATACAGTTCTGCTCATTCATATGCCCTTAGATGGAATCCATCCATCTCATTCAGTTTCCCCACTCTTAGCTATACTCCCTCCTTCCACAAGGTCCTTGATGAATTTCACGTATCCTGGCATTTGCTCAAGTGCCTCAACCAATGGAAAACTTATTGTCAATTGCTTGATCATTTCCATGAATTTACTATATTTTGCATCATCAACCTTTTTTTTCAATCATTGAGAAAAGAGAGGTGGTGGTCTTGGGATAATTTTCAACACCATTTTTTCTTCCTTCTTTCTTTCTTTCTTCGAAGCATTAATAGAACTATCCAGCTTCTCAGACTCCACTGGATTTCTTTCTTCGAATTTATCAACAACTACCTCACCATCTACAGATTTGCCCATAGAAGGGCTAGGTAATATCTTACCACTCCTAGTGGTAATCTCCATACATGAGCCATTATTTCACAGATTGTGAACTGTATCGCTTGGTAAGGTTCCATTCTTTCTTTGGTTGAATGCATTTGAAAGTTGGCTCATCTGCTGCTCTAACTGTTTGATGGTAGTGGAGTGTGAGTGCACCAACTGACTGATGGATGTCAGATCGGTCTTCATGGTGGTTACACTAGAGTTGGTGGCCTCAAATCCCTTCAACAATTTCTCTATCATGTCTTCCATGGATATCTTTCCAAAGCTAGTTGTAGCAGTTTCCCAATTTCCAGGAGGTATATATAAACCACTCCTGTCATTATTACTTCTCTAATTTCCTTGCTCTCTGTCTTTGTAACTAGGCTTGTCATAAATGTTTAGACCTCGATTCCTTTGGCTATTGCCTCAAAACACACCCTGATTATTAACATAATTTGCCTCTTCTTTAGGCTCCATATCCACTCGGTGTTAATACATTACAACTTTCACTTTCTCAGTCTTTCCTGATAATAAGTGCTTGGTGAGCAAGTTTATCTGAGTCTTTAGATGGACCATGTCTTGATCCTGCTCCTCATCTCTTTTGTATTCTTCAGTAGACATACCAACAGAATGGGTGAGGCTTGCTACCACAGACTCCTTGGTATGCCAAGCCCAACTCTGTTAGGTCATCTTATTTAGCATATCTGAGGTATCTTGAAAAGATAGATTAACAAACGAACCACCAACAACATTATCTACAATCGACTTTGTTACAAAGTTGAGGGCCTTGTATAAAGTCTCTATCAATATAGGTCCATCATATTATGGTTTGGACACTATGTTAGCTTCTTCTTAAATCTCTCCCAAGTCACATGCAAAGCTTCAGTAGGAAGCTGTCAAAAATTACTGATTTTACCCCTCAACTATACCCTCCTAGAGGGTGGAAAAAGCCATTCTAGGACCATTTTTTCAATTGCCTCTAGTGGGTGATAGAATCAGGCGTAAGCTCATTCAGCCACAATATTTCCTCCCCAGACAGAGACAACGGGAACAACCTTAACTGGATAGCGTTCTGGCCTACTTTTGGGTTATTAAAAGATTTGCAAATGGTGACAAATGTCACCAGATGCAGGTTTGGATCATCCCCAGGAAGGCCACCAAACAACCCTTTCAAATTGAGGAGTTGGATCATAGTACTCGTAATGTTGAACTTGGCTCCAGGTGCCAATGGTGGAGGAATAATTTCACCCGTTGCACCTGCCTCGTCCATGCCATCATCATTATCCTTCAAATCATTCTAGACCGGCCGGTACTCTTGTCTTCTTTGGGATGAATGGTTTCGGATAACATTACGTGGCAGTTGTGTAGCTATCTGCTCTGCACTCCTTGGGTTACCAAGGTTCAATAACTCCTCATCCCTAAAATCTTCTTCCTCAGGGTTTGGATGTCGTGCATATTTCCCGACATTTTGCACATTTACCTGAGCTCTAGCTAAGGCTGCCAGTCTTTCAGCCTCTTGCTATTCTGCCATTCTTCCTATTCGTTGCGGTTTCGGATTTAGTGGTAATAATGTTTCTTCAGAACTTCTGGTGCTTGGCATACACTATAAAATCCTGCAAATAGACAAAAACAAAAAATAAACGTAAATCTAGGAAACGTAACTAACAGTCAATTAGCACATACAAACTTCAGGTTACAACTGTATTCCCCGGCAACGACACCATTTTTGATAATTCTCAAATTACACTCTTGAATGGGTGTAAGTAATCGTTGTCAATATAGAACCCAACTAGGTTAGGGTCGAATCCCACAGGGAATATAGTGTGAACTCAAGTTATTTGCAATTTAATTCACTGATAGTTTAATATTTCCTGAAATGGGGGGTTTAGGTTTAATATATTGTTGTTTGTCACTTTACTTTCGGTGTTTGTAAATTAAGAGTTCATGAAATAACCAGAATTATATTCACTAGGGCTTCTGGTACATAACAGATGTTAAAAGTGATTCAAGATTCTCACGGTGGGTAGGATAACAACCTATCGTTATCAATGTAATGCTTAAATATCTCTCAACCTACTTAAGCATTTAATTCCCTATTCTTCTCGGACTTTGGGAATTTCTATTTACTGCCCAGATTTTATCTCAGGCTAACCAACCTTGTTACAACGCTGATTATTAAACGAAGTATTTCTGAGTCCCTATTGATAATTCACTTCCGACTATATTTGATTTCTTTCTCAAGAAAATCAAAGCAGCTGTGTCTACTATTTGCAACCAACAGACATTAATTTAAACTTTAGAATTATCAAGAAATCCTACTACCTTTTGAATCTTGAATACTTATCACCTCATCAAGACCTAACCGTAGATCCCATAACTCAGGTTAATGGAGTTTAGCCACTCATGATGTAAAAAATAAAACACATAATTGAATTCATGATTTGGAAGATAAACTTATACAGATGAATAATAACTAGTGAATCGCATATTAGATTACAAAGGAAAAATTCCAAAATACTGATGATAATCTCTCAAAAATAGTTGTGTTGTTAACGTCAAGAAGTTAAGAGAGAAAAATATCAAAAATACGTTGTCCCAAACTCAAGGTGTCGACCTTGTGCGGAATAATAATGATGATAACAATAACACTCCCTAGAAAACCCTAAAATAAAGCTTTAAATAGTTTTCCCTAAATAAGGAAAAAAATCAAGGTTACAGCTTTTTCTCGGAATAGACGACGACTATTGGTGACGCCTTATCAGGATCCTGACGACTTATCAAGAATGTTGTCAGGTCTTCTTCAAATCTGCACTAGTCCTGTCTTAGGTTGACGGTAACTTCTGATGGCTTATTAGGACTGTGACGACTTATCAAAAATGTCGTCATATTTTTGCTCCAATTATCATGTCCTACCTAAGTCTGACGACATTCCTGATGACTTATCACCATTATGATAGCCTATCACAAAATGTCGTCGATTCTACCAGCTGGAACTCATTTCCTGTTTAAGGCTGACAACATTCTTGACAACTTATCAGACCCTTAAGGCTTATCACAAAATGTCGTCATAACTTATACTTTAGGTCAATTCTCTGTCTACTAATGACGACTAACCTGATAGTTTATCATAAGGCTGACAACTTATCACAAATGTCACCAGCAATACTTGTCTTCAAATTTCAACTTCTTTGCTACATTTTATGTTGGTTCTCTATCATATCAGCTTAAACTACAAAATCAAAAATAAAATAATAAAAAATAACTAAATTTGCTCAAGACCTTGCAATTATTTAGAGTTAAAAGCCTCAAATATGTTAGCATATGCTCACACATCAACAATTATAGCTCTGACTGCTTTTGATCTTTCTATGGGCATATTTGGTATTGCTTCTTTGATCACAGCAACAATAACGTCACTAATATGAGCATATCGACGATTGCTAGCTCCTATGATTTGAATACACATCAATTTTTGAATTCCACTATTATCTGCTACATTTAAATGGGACTCAGGTTGAATCATTTTTAATCCATTTCTTTGAATGCAAAGGGCGAAGAAAAAATAAAAAATATTTTTGTCCAAAAAAAATAAACATGCGTCTTTGTTTCATATCTAATAGACCTTTCTACATTTTCGTTTATTACATTACGAAATAATGAATTGCGTTCTTATAGGCATTTTGGATGCTGCTAGTGAAATAGCCTTTCTGGCTATATTTTCTGTTACTCCACCCATTTCATAAAGTATTCGTCCTGATTTAACAACAGCAACCCAATATTCAGGGGATCCTGTTCTTGAACCCATACGTGTTTCTGTGCGTCTTAGTGTAACTGGTTTGTCTGGAAATATACAAACTCATATTTTTCCACCACGACGTGCATTTCGTGTCGTTGCTCATCGTCCTACTTCTATTTGTCGATATGTAATCCAAGTAGGTTCAAGTGTCTGAAGAGCATATTTATCGAAAGAAATATGATTACCTCGAGAAGATATTCCCTTCATTCTTCCTCTATGTTGTTTATAGAATCTGGTTCTTTTAGGGTTATAGTTGATGGTTGTTTCTGAATTCCATCTCTACTACAAAATCGGATGTGAGAGTTTCTTCTCATCCATCTCCTCACGAATAAAAGGATTCCAAAAATTCAATATGAATTAAGCTAGAAGAGTCAATCTTAGGTTAAGATATATATGAATTTACTAAGTAATACCTTGAACGTGGGCTTCTTTGAGATTTCATTGAATCTATTAGTAATTTTTATATCATGTTTGAATAGATAACTAAGCTTTTTAGTTTTATAAATAGAAATATAAAAAAATTGTATTATTATACCAAATCCTTATTTTGTCCTTTGTTGTATTGTCCTAAATTTTGCAATAAAAAATTTTTTAGCGACTCTTTCAATCCCTATTTCATTTGTAGGGTTAACTCGTGATTTCTACGATCTTAGAATACATGATTAATCTCTGGTTCGTTCCGCTATCCCGACCAATGAATCATTATAATTCCTTGTTCAATAGAATCTTTTGTATTCACAAGTTCCGTCATTCCCATCACTTTTGACTTAATAGTTAGGTTCGAATTATACAATGGAGCCCAAAATAAAATTGGTTCTTGAGTCAATCTTCTTAGTATTTATTGACTTGAAGCTCTTGATTTTTTGTTCTATTTCTATATTTCTATAAAGAGGATTATTTTTACTATGGTATGAATGCATATTGATGCTTTATTACACTGCCTTTCATGAGATTACTCATAGACCTTACATATTGGAATTTTATATCATTTGTATTCTTTTTCTCTTTTTCTGTCATCATCTTTTTTGTTTATTTTGGTTTACAACTTAGAATCAGATTTTGTTTTTTTGTTTATGCAAAAGATTTCGGTTGCTACAAAGAAATGACCTATATATCATATCTTGGCTGGTTCTTTAGATCCAGATAATGCGAAGTGATGGGTTGGTTATTAGTTCTATAGTTTTTAGTTCATACTACGTGGGCTGGTCTTTTTAATCCTAACCCTAAAAAAACCAAAGAGTCACTCACTAAGAATAGCAATTATATCAAATGGTCAATCAAATTTTTATTCAACCTTATAGAATTAAGAATTAGAAATGTTCCCCTTGATTGATTAGAAAAAGAATAAATTGGTATTTTTTGTCCAATCATTGGATAGAAGGGAAAGACAAGTAGTAAAATTATTCCTCGTCTAGAAATATCCAAATTTTGATGCCTAATACTCCATAGATAGTTCAAAATATATAAGAGCAATAATCAACTTTAGCTCGAATTGTTTGTAGGGGAACCCTACCTTCTCTGATCTATTCGACACGTGCAATTTCTTTTCCGTCGATACGCCCCGCAATTTATATTTGAATTCCTTTTGTATCTGCTTTTTCTATTAATTCAATAGCCTTCTTCATTGCTTTTCAAAATGAAACTCTATTCTTTAATTGTCTAGCTATAAATTCTTCAAGAATATTAGGTTTTCGTAAGGTTTTGCAATTCTTGTCACAACAATGTTTAGTTTTTTGTTTACACAATTAAATTCTTTTTGTAAGGTCATTTGTAATTATTCAATTCCGCATGGTTGACTTTCTATTAGTAATTTTTAAATCCCATAAAGATTATGACCTGGATCAGACCGATTCTTTTTTGAATCTCTATAGGTGCAATTCCTTTGACGCCAGAGGATGTTCTCATATTTTTTTGTACATAATTCTTAATACAATCTCTTATATTTTGATCTTCTTGTAAACCTTCAGAATAATTTTTTGGTTTTGAAAACCAAAGGGAATGATGACCTTGGGTTGTATTATACATATCACGATACATCATAGTTGTGGAGTTTTTTGTCCGTCTCAATTTTTTAAGGAATATATCTCGACATGTTCATCATCTAAAGATATATCTTTCATTACAATAGTTATATGACAGATCAATCTTTTTATCGGAAAACTAGGTCCTCTAGCTCGAGGTTTCAATTTCTTCACAGTAGTACCTCCATTGACTTCGGCTTTACTGATGACTAAATTGGTTTCGCTGGAACTTGTATTGTAACTAGCATTTGCTACGGCAGAATAAACCAATTTCAAAATGGGATAACATGCTCGATAAAGCAAGAGTTCTAGTATCATAAGCGCTTCCTCATAGGAACATCCACGAATTTGATCAATTACTCTTCGTGCTTTGTTAGCAGACATAGATATATGTTGACCTAAAGCATATACTTCCCTTTTTTGATTCTTTAGCATAAGGTTTGCCTCCTACTATTGAATCATACACATCTAGATTTTTTTGTTAATGTTAATGTTAATGACGAGATCTATTATCGCTTTTTGCATGTCCTCAAAAATTTAATGTAGGTGCGAATTCTCCCAATTTGTGGCCTACCATACTATTCGTTATATAAATAGGCAAATGATCTTTTCCATTATGGATAGAAATAGTATGATCGATCATTGTGGGTATAATGGTAGATGCTCGGGACCAAGTTACTATTATTCTTTTTTTTTTGCTTTTGGGTTAAGCTTATCAATTTTTTTTAATGAATGATTGGATACAAAGGGATTTTTTTTAGTGAACGTATCACAAGCTTACTCCTATTTTTTTTTTTTTTGTAAAGTTTTGTTAAAAAAAGAATTAAATTCAATTTTCTCTCCTATTTACTACAGCGACGAAGAATCAAATTATCACTATATTTATTCCTTTTTCTACTTCTTCTTCCAAGTGCTGGATAACCCCAAGGGATTGTGGGTTTTTTTCTACCAATTGGGGCTCTCCCTTCACCACCCTTATGGGGATGATCTACAGGATTCATAACTACTCCTCTTATTATAGGATGCTTACCTAGCCAACGCTTAGATCCGGCTCTATCTAAACTTTTCTGGTTCACCCCAAAATTCCCCACTTGTTCGACTATTACTGAGCAGTTTTTCAATATCAAACAGACATCCCTAGAAGGTAATTTTAATGTGGCCGATTTCCCCTCTTTTGTAATCAGTTTCGCTACAGCACCCGCAGCTCTACCTAATTGTCCACCCTTTCCAAGTGTGATTTCTATATTATGTATGGTCGTGCATAAGGGCATATTGGTTGAAGTAGATTCTTCTTTTGATCAATCAAAATGTAACACCCCGTACTTAAGTACGTGCATTAGCCATTGTTATATGTGTTGGAGTATATGTATTGATCCTAAGCTAGGTATATATGAGTTTAAGTATGAGTATTGATTATTTTGAGATGGTTTCAAGGGTATAGTTTGATTATATGTGTATAGGAATCGACTTTATTTATACCGGAATTTGCCCGTCGATGGGTCCACACGAAGGTTATTGAATAAGCTTTCCAACGATATAAATATTTCCAAAAGCGGATAAGTTTCGGATATAATCGAGCACGTTCGAAACTATAAAACGGTGGCCGGGATGTTGTGAACAGTAAATGTGCAGGAAAATTTCCTGCACACAAACTACTGAGGCCTGCCAGTTTTTTAGGTCAACTTTGAACGATCATAACTCCCTCAATATAATGAACTGGGAGAGATACCACCTGTCAAAAGAAAGATCTTTGAGTCTTCTTTCCAATGCAATTGGTTTCATCCAAATCCAACATCTGAGTAAGGAGTTATACTCGTTTTACTTCAGCCTCTCAAAACAGATTTTTAGGGTCAACTTCAAACGATCATAACTCCTTTTACAGGACGAACTGGGTGTCCTACTTTATATGAAATGAAATCCCTTTGAATTATCTTTCTAACGATACCAATTTCACCCAAATCCGATATCGGAGAAAAGATTTATGGCCGATTTACTTTAGCCTATCAAAACAGTCCACCATGGACAGATTCGGATTTACTTAAATTTTTAAGGGCAATATGGTCATTTTCCATCACCTCATGGACGAAAATTGGTCATTATATACATATAATTAGTCTCATATCCATCAATTATCATCAAATCATTGAGAATAAGAAACCCTAGCCTAATTTCAACTCCAAATATCTTGTGATTCAACCGTAGAAAATCCAAATTGATTCCGTAGTTGTGTTCACCGTCTCGAGGGCTTCGAGAAGCACCCCTTATTTGTGCCAACAGGACTTCGAAATCAAAAGGGCCATTTTATGGTAAGGATGTAAATTATGTTGGTGTTATTTATATGGATATGTATATATATATATATGCATGTGAGCATAAGAAGTATGTTATTTGATTGTTGTTGAAAGATGATTGGAAAATGATGTTGGATTATGTTGAATTGTGAAGGAATTTGATGTGATGATGTGGTATTGAAATGATGATTATATATATATACACACATAAACCTATTGTTCAAGTTGGTTTTTGGAATGTTTTGCAAATATTGGTAGTATGGAATTATGGAAGAGAATTGTGGTGTTGGGTTGCTAATACTAGATGCCAAACATTTCATTGTAGATAAGTGATTTGTAAAGGCGGAAAGTTGTGTTGAATTGGTATCCGAATCTACAACAAGGTATGTAAAGCATACTCTAACAATGTTCTTTGGCATGAAAACACCAATGTTCCATCAAGTAAGATTCCGAGGTTGTCCTAAAACATGTATTGTTCTACGTTACGAACGAAGTTGTTTCCATCCTATAAAGTGTCAAAATGTTTCATTGATATACCAAAAGGCTCTTATTTCATTGTTGTGATATTGATGATTCTGAAACACATTGTTGATGTACCAATGAGTCTTTATTACATCGTTATTGTATAGAAGGTGTATTACTTGGTTCCTATTGATGTATCATTGTTTCAAAGTATAAAAAAATGTGGTGGCGACCGAAATAACAATCTCAAAGATTAATTGAACTAAGTGATGAGAGTTCTCTCTTATCGGGTGGTATCCCAGGGGCATAAGCCTAGCATGGGTCGATCCCTATTTATGTGTTTATGGGTGGTATCCCAGGGGCATAAGCCTAGCATGGGTCGATCCCAGTTGATATGTACTGGAGGCATCCTAATGGTCACAGTACAGTACAGTAATGATTACAAAGACGATAAGAACAAAGGTAAAGTGATTGAATAAATACAATGTACAGGTTGTCACAAGTTCTAGTAAGTGTGGTCCACTCCTATTACGACTTATTCACTTGTTTCTGATTTCTAGTGAGCTCCTATATCATATGTGATTATTTACAGCTTTACATACTCAGTACATATTTCGTACTGACGTCCCTCACGGGGGACCTGCATTTCATGCTGCAGGCACAGGTACCTCAGCTCATACACCGCACAAGTAGGAGCCAGGTCATACATCTATTGTTGGTGAGCTCCAGTTTGCTTCGGAGCTTTCCGAGTCGGTTCCTTATGTTTTGTTATTGTACATGAGTCATGTGTGGGCGGGGGTTTGTCCCGACCCTAGTTATGTCATGTATATCCTAGAGGCTTTGTAGACATAAGGAAGGGTAAAGTCATGGAAGTTTATATAGTGATGTTATATCTGTATATGTGGTGGCCCCGACGGCCAAGTATTATATATATATATATATTTGCGCGTGTTGTGCTGATACAGGTAATTAGATCCTTCTATATGCAACGAAGTGCTGTCCAATTTTTGGTGACATGTAAGTGAAAGTACAGGTATTTGAACGGGTTCTCCCGGGCCTTCTCGACTTCGGGTACCAGTCCGGCCCGATGGGATTTTGGGGCGTGACACAAAATCCCTTCCCAAACTGTACAAGCTTATTCCAAATCATACGGCTCTCTGGATGTGGATGATTAAATCTCTACATATGGATCTTATATA
Organism: Capsicum annuum; assembly: GCF_002878395.1. Taxonomy (NCBI): domain Eukaryota; kingdom Viridiplantae; phylum Streptophyta; class Magnoliopsida; order Solanales; family Solanaceae; genus Capsicum; species Capsicum annuum. The sequence goes on along the minus strand of NC_061111.1, from coordinate 248,606,786 downwards.
TATATCGTAGAATGAAGTACCACATGGGTGGATATGTATATGAATCCAAATTTTCCGAATCACTCATGTTATGATCTTCTACATCCTGGGTCTTCCCGTTCCGTCATCTGGCTTATGTTCTTCATGTAGTATTCAGACCGAATGACTCTAAGAAATTACGTCGATACTTCCGCATATTATGGGTAACGTAGGAGACATCTCTATTTTTTCCTCGAGGAATCTTTATAATTCCCACTACTTAAATTTCAATTCTCCTCTGACCATCAAATGAAATGTGAATAACTGGTCCTCCTCTCTTTGAAAGAAGGGGTGCTTCCAGTTCTATCGGTGCTTAAAACAATTTTTTATTCTCCATATTACTATATCTCTAGAGTCAATGATTTTTTATGAGGAACAACTGAACTCAATCACTTGTTGTCGTTACTCTTCAGTTTTCTGTTGAGGTTTATCCTGCAGAGGTACTCAAATTGGATCAGTGATTGATGTCTAGGCTTTGTCATAAACCTAATTGGTTATTTACAATTACATAAATCAGTAGTTCAAACCGCACTAAAAGGTAGGGCATTTACCATTTTTATAGGAACTTCTATACTAAAAACAACAATATCTCCAATTATTGCCCCTCTGAGATGTAAAATATATCTCTTCTCACCTTCCCCATAGTGTATGACACAAATGTATGCATTTAGATTAGGGTCGTATTCTATGGTTACGATTATACCATATATGTCTTTTTTATTCCATCGAAATTCGATTTTACGGTATAGACTCTTATGACCTCCCCCTCTATGCCTTGCAGTAATGATACCTCTAGCATTATGACCTTTACCACAATGATGTTGTCCATAGATCAAATTATTTTGTGGATTGGATTGCACTTAACTGTCTATGGTTCCATTGCATATGCTCGGGGTAGAAGTTTTGTATAAATGTATTGCCATGCTATTATATCACTACCCGAATCTAGGCTCGGGTGCCCTTCTATATCTGGTAATCAGGTACAACATTCATATAATAAAAAGAAGATGCGGAAATTTAATAATATGGAATCATGGTCATACTCTAAGTTCAATCTAACAATATAGAAGGAAATCCATCAACATCTAGACCACATCTATTTAAGTCAGCAAAATCTCTACTACAAAATAAATTAACAAACTGTCTAAATCTGGGACAAGGCCCCCAGTGGACATAAAGCAAAATAAACAACAAGTATCTAAAAAGAAATAGGCCTTCCTGAATAGAGAAGGCCTACTAATTGGACACTTCACTTCTGTCTGACAAACTCTACGACTTAGCATGACCTCTAGACTGAGCCTCAGACCCTGAAATATAGGGAGTCAATACATTTGGACTGGTACACAGAGAAATCCAAAATAATGAATTTATACATATATAAAATAGGTGAGATCAATTCATGAAACATCATGCATGATATAGTTTAAATTACATGGGCAATCTCTAATAATCTTAAAACATTCTTATCAATGCAGTTTGATACTTTGTATTACTTCTGAGCTAGGTGCTATACCCTACAATTCTTAAATTTCACGAGCTATATGAAATCTTCCCTTGACTCGGCAGCCAAGCCCCCAACTCAAGTTTGCCGCAAGAGTTGGAATCCCTGTCTCTAATACGCCACAGGGCACTAGGCCAGCGTATGGTCCCATTTGGGAACATAATAAAACCCGTATTGGCAAAACACGGTTTAGGGATAGGAGTTATTTGAACTCAAACCTTCTTCGAGCAACCACCTAACCCTCTTTAAGCCCATTTTTAACTCTTTTAAGACATGTATTCTCTGAAATCAAATCTAAATCTCTTACTCTGTTATGACATTCATTTATATGGTATCATTATACCGTTGACTTGAAAGTCATATCTCTATGACATACATTATCATGTTACAGTATTCTTTTTCAAAACATTGTTTTCATACCACCAAACTATTCAAATAGTATATGAGGATACATATAGTGAAATTCATGAAAACATAGGCAAAGATCCTCAATTTCAATTAACAAACACGTGGTAGTCACTCCTCATGTAATAAACCATGAAATTCCTTCAATAATCTTATTTAGAATTTACAAACCATAAAGCACTTGTATGACAAAAAATCACCCTCTTTTCAATTCATAGACAAGATCAAGTTCATAACAACAATTAAAACACTTATCTCATGCTTTCAATCATGCAATGTCACAACCCATAACTTGTGAAGTCAAGAAGTAATTCAACATGAGAGGGGTTTAATCATTCATGCTCTCAATTTAATCTTTATAAACTGAAAATGCATACTTACATATATACGTACAAAAATCAATTTCAAGGGGAGACCTCAAGACCAAAATAATATATATATATATATAAGGTTTCCATTACTTGGCTATTTAAAACGATTGTTCAAACCCTTGTTACAACCATCGTATCATGCTTTCAAAGATTGATAAAATCATAATTTATTCTCATAGAGTTTTAAGGATAGCCCCGCGTACCTTAAGTAGTTTAATTTGAGAATTGAAACTCCATTCTTGACACTTCTTGAATTCTTGAACATAGAATATAGGCTCTAGATCTTTGGAATAAAGGTAACGGTTCTTTTGTTCTTGATAATTTTGAGTAAATATGGGCATAATCTTCCCTAAAAATGTATTAATCCTTAGATAATACGATTAAAAATTGTAGGGAAAAGACCAGACTGCCTCAGACTTAAAAGTTGCTGACCAAATCCCATTTTTGAGGCTTACCGCGACTCCGACACGGTGGAATCGCGGTGACTTACTGATTCAGGACCATTGCTATTTTGGGGTTCAGCATGACGCGGTGGAATCACGGTGACCCACTGAAATTGGACAAACGTTGATTTGGCCACTACCGTGATGCAATGGCCTGTGCATCGTTATTCACACCACGACGTAGCCCAATTACGGTGAGCCACTGGAATAAAATCCAAACAAAATTTTAGACGCTCATCAAGACTCAGTTAATGGGGGAGAATTTTGGAACATTTACGCATTGGAATGATGGTCTACATTCTAGCCCAAAATGTGAGTCGTTTTATTATCCCTCCTTGGGATCATTCGTCCCCGAATTGGGTCACAATAAGCACAATTGCAAGAATTAAATAAAGGAAAAGGAGTAGTATAGGATTTGTACCTTCTAAATCATCATACAAGGCCACAAAAAGAGTCGGGTACCTCAGACGCATATCATCTTCTAACTCCCAAGTACCCTTCTCAACTTTTTGATTTCTCCTCATCACCTTGACCAAAGCTATTTCCTTACTCCTCAACTTTCGAACTTGGCGATCCAAGATTGCAACAGGTTCTTCCTCGTACGACAAGGAGTCCTTTACATTGATCTCTTCTAATGGCGACACTAGGGAATGATCTCCAATGCACTTCTTCAACATAGACACATGAAATACAGGATGAACGGAAGCCAGACTTATTGGCAATTCTAACTCATAAGCAACCCCACCTATCCTTCTCACAATTTGATATGGTCCTGTATAGCGAGGACTCAGCTTCCCTTTCTTCCCAAATAGAATGAATTCTTTCATAAGGGAGACTTTGAAAAACACTTAATCACCAATCTCAAATTACAGCTCCCTTCTTCTAACAACGCCATAGGATTTCTGATGACTCTGAGCTGTCTAAAGACGTTCTATAATGATCTTCACTTTCTCCATTGCCTGATAAACAAGGTCAGGTCCAAACAATCATGTCTTACCCACTTCGTACCACCCAATCGATGATCTACATCTCATCTCATATAGTGCTTCAAAAGGTGTCATCTTAATCCTGGCATGGTAGGTATTATTGTAGGCGAACTTTATCAATGGAAAATGATCTACCCAACTACCCTTGAAGTCAATTACATAGGCCCTCAACATATCTTATAGGGTCTGAATGGTGCATTCAGCTTGCCCATCAATCTGAGGGTGGAATGAAGTACTCAGGTTCACTTGGTTACCTAATCCCCTCTGAAAAGATTGCCAAAATTACAAAGATAATTGCGTACCTCGATCGGATATAATGGACACAGGTCCCCCATGTAAGAAAACTATTTCCTCTATGTACAACTTGTCATAATCATCTCCCGAATAGTTAGTCCTCATAGGCAAAAAGTGAGCTGACTTGATCATCCGGTCCACGATTACCCAAATGGAATCATATCGGCTTCAGGACCTCGGAAGTCCCGTAATGAAGTCCATATTGATCATCTCCCATTTCCACATGGGCAGGGTTATATCTTGGGAAGTACCACCTGGTCTCAAATGTTACACTTTAACTTGTTGGCAATTCAAATACTTGGAAACAAAATCAGCAACATCATGTTTCATATTATTCCACCAATATATAGTTTTAAAATCATGGTACATCTTAGTAGAGCCTGGGTGAACAACATACCTTGAAGTGTGAGCCACATCAAGGATCCTCTCTCGCAAACCATCTACATTCGATATACACAGCCTGTCTTGGTACCTTAAAATACCATCACCGCCAATTTCAAAGGACATCACCTTATGTAGACCCACATCTTTCTTGATCTACATCAAGATGGGATCCTCGGCCGGTTTCTCCTTAACTTCCGCACATAAGGAAGATCTAGCTATTTCATACACAACTACCTCTCTATCTTCAAAACCCAGAAGTCCCACCTCTAGATTTGCAACCCTGTGAATATCTTTCACCATCACCCTCTTTCCTTCCTCAACATAAGAAAGACTGGCCATAAATAATCTGCTGAGGGTGTCGACCACCACATCGCTTTTCCCGAATAATAGTTCAGGCTTATGTCATAATCCTTTAACAGTTCCAACCAACGCCTCTGAGATTCAATTCTTTCTGCGAGAAAATATACTATAACCTTTTGTGGTCAGTAAATATATCAATATGTACCCTATAAAGATAATGCCGCCATATTTTAAGTGCAAACACCACAGCCGCTAACTCCAAGTCATGGGTGGGGTTATTTCGCTCATGCACCTTTAACTACCTAGATGCATAAGCTACCATCTTTCCATGCTACATAAGTACACACCCATGTCCCACCCGAAACACATCACAGTATACCATAAAACCCTCTGTACCTTCCAAAAGAGTCAAAACAGGTGTAGTATTCAACTTGTCTTTCAACTTCTCGAAACTATTCTCACAAGATTCAGACCACATAAATTTCACATTTTTCTATGTCAACCTGGTAAGTGGAAAAGTTATGGAACAAAAACTCTCTACGAACCTTCTGTAATACCCCGCCAAACCCAAGAAACTCTGAATATTAGTTGGAGTCGTGGGTCTGGTCCATTTTCTCACTGCCTTAATCTTTTAAACTTTAAATCCCTCACTAGATACAATATGCCCTAAGAATGCAATATCACTAAGCCATAATTCACACTTGGAAAATTTTGCGTACAACATATTATTTTTGAAGGTCTGAAGGATAATTCAGAGGTTACTGGCATGATCATCCTCACTCTTAGAATAAATCAAAATGTCATTAATGAAAACTATGACAAACAGATCTAGAAACTGATGGAACACCCTATTCATTAGATCTATGAAAGCTATGGGGGTGTTAGTCAATCCGAAGGACATTACTAAGAATTCATAATGGCCATATTGGGTTCAGAAAGTTGTTTTGGGAAAATTTGACTCCCTAACCTTCAATTGATGATAACCCAAATGAAGGTCTATTTTTGAAAACACCTAGCACCCTAAAGTTCGTCAAAGAGATCATTAATTCTAAGATGGGGATATTTGTTCTTAACAGTGACCTTATTTAGCTGACCGTAGTCTATACATATGCAGAGGGAACTATCTTTTTTATGCATGAAGAGTATGGGTGCACCCCAGGGAAAAATACAAGGATGGATAAAGCCCTTGTCAAGAAGATCTTTTAATTGTTCTTTCAACTCTTTTAATTCTACAGGAGACATCATGTATGGTGGAAAAGAAATAGAATGAGTCTCTGGAAATAAGTCAATACCAAAATCTATCTCTCTATCATGTGGTATTCCTGGAAGATCATCAGGCAAAACTTTCAAGAATTTATTTACTACGGGGACTGACTGGAGAGATGGACTTTTAGCACTTGAATCCTTGACCCTAATAAGATGATACAAACAGCCCTAATATATAAGTTTGCGGGCTCTGAGATAAGAAATGAATTACCCTTTAGGTGCTAAAGAATACCCCTCCCACTCTATCAAAAGTTCATTCGAAAAAGAGAAAGTAACCTTTCAAGTTCTACAATCTAGTAGGGCGTAGCACGAGTGAAGCTAATCCATTCCCAAGATAGCATAAAAGTCAATCGTGTCAAGCTCTATAAGGTTTTCCATACTATTATGATTACAAACAGACACTACATAATTTTTGTACAATTTTTTACACTCTCCTAGACATAACAGAGTCACCAACAGGAGTGGAGAAAGAAAAAGGTTCAGGAACATTATTGGGTTCGAAACCAAAACCAACAGCCACATAAGGGGTCATATAAGACAAGATAGATCCGGGATCAAGTAGCACATACACATCATGAGAGAAAATCCATAATGTACCCGTGACCAAATTTGGTGACGCCTCTGTATCCTGGCAATTGGACAAGGCATATAACCGATTGTGAATGCTTTTGGTAGCTGAAGTAGCGCCTTTTGGAGTTGGTGGTGGCATGGAGGAATTAGGTTGTGACTTAGCTCCCCCAATATTACCTCTTGCTGTCGGGAAATCTCTCTGGATATGGCCTGGTTGGCCACAAGAATAACATACCATTGTGCCAAACTAACATCTTCCTGGATGGTGCTTTCCATACGTGTTACATCAAGGGAATGACCTAGCAGGTTGTGCCATACTTCCTTATGACTGCATACCCAGTACTCTCGATCCATGGCTAGGCTAGAAATTCTGAAACCATCGATCAGCTGGGGTTTTGGGCGCTGGAGCACTGGCTGCAGACTGAGCATTACTCCAAAACTTTTTCTTCGGCCACCGTTTACCCCAATTACCATCTTGGTGATGACTATAGTTTTGGTCTACCGGTATGGCCCTCTTGGCCTGTCTGTCCTTGTCCTCTGTATCAGCAACCCTCTTCTTCTGCTCTTCCGTCTATTGTATATGAACGGACAATCTATAGAAGTCTATATCTCTATTCAACATTGTCCCTTTGAACTCTAACACAAAGTTATCCGAAAGATCAGATGCAAACTTCCTAATACGAGCTCTTATGTTTCCTTCTAATTCCAGAGCATAGCGGTATAGTTGATTGAATTTCAGAGTGTACTCCTTAACGCTCATCTTTCATTGTTTTAAATTCATGAACTCTTCATCCTTGGACTCCTTCAACTCCTGGGGAAAAAATCAATCCAGAAAAGCTTTCACAAATTCACCCCACATAGAAGGCTCAGCATTTTCACCCCTTGAATCTTCCCACTCATTGTACCACTGATTTGCTACCTCCTTTAGTTGATAAGCCGCTAGTTCAACCCCTTCCACTTCTTCTACATGCATCACTCAAAAAATTTTCTCCATTTCATCCATGAACTCTTGTGGATCCTCCTCCACCTTTGTACCCATAAACTTAGGCAGGTTTAACCTCATAAACTGACTCACCCGTGTAGTCTCGGATGCACCAGATGCAGACCCAACATAATTATACCATCATATGCATTGAATATCTAAAATCAATATTTGATATCTCTCTCTGGGTAGGTTGGGTATGATTAGTCACAGATCGAGGAACCCTAGGTGCCCTGGGTGGCCCGGTTTGAACAAGAGGGACTCCCAGAGTAGCAACGAATTCAAGAGTGTGAGCCCTGTCATGTGTCCTCAGCTCATGGATAGGACGGACATCTTCTATTTGGGCATTCTGATCATTGGAGTGACGAGGAGGAATGATAGATTTTCTAAAATAAAAGAGACCATTGATAAGGGGACATTTCATACTCTACAGCACTAGCTAAATCATAAAGAAGGGAGACATTCCTAAACGCTTAGTAGCATCCTGCCTATAAGTATGACGCACTATATACCCATAAACAAGACTTTACTCGACGTGATTTCGAAGACACCCTGGGAACATGAACCATGCTCTAATTCTAAGTTTGTTATGACCCAAATCGAGACCCTATCCATGATGGACATCCTGAACCATGAAGGCCTGGGTTCCCTTCTAAATCTGATAATCATGCACAACATTCATATAATAAAGAAAAGATGTGGAAATTTAATAAAATGAAATCATGGTCATACTCTAAGTTCAATCTAAAAATACAGAAGGAAATCCATCAATATCTAGATAACATCTATTTCAGTCAGGAAAATCTCTACTACAAAAGAAATTAACAAACTGTCTAAATCTGGGACAAGGCCCCCAGTGGACCTAAACAAAAATAAACAACAAGTATCTAAAAAGAAATAGGCTTTCCAGAATAGAGAAGGCTCGCCAACTGAACACTTCAATTTTGTCTGACAAACTCTACGGCTTAACAGAACCTCTAGACTGAGCCTCAGACCCTGAAATATATTGGTCAATACATTTGTACTGGTACACAGAGCAATTCAAAATAATGAATTTATACATATATAAAATAGGTGAGAGCAATTCATGAAACATCATGCATGATATAGTTTAAAATACATGGGCAATCTCTAATAATCTTAAAACATTCTTATCAATGCAGTTCGATGCTTTGTATTACTTTTCAGCTAGGTGGTATACCCTATAATTTTGAAATTCCATAGGCTATATGGAATCTACCCTTGACTCAGCAGTCAAGACCCCAACTCAAGTTTGCTGAAAGAGTTGGAGTCTCTATCTCTGATATGCCACAGGGCACTAGGCCAGCGTATGGTCACTCTTGGGGGACATAATGATATCGGCAAAATAGAGTTTTGGGATAGGAATTATTTGAACTCAAGCCTACTTCGGGCAACCACCTAACCCTCTTTAAGCCTATTTTTAACACTTTTAAGACATGTATTCTCTGAAATCAAATCTAAATCTCTTACTATGTTATGGCATTCATTTATAAGGTATCGTCATACCGTTGAGTTGCAAGTCATATCTCTAATCCACCCATTATCATGTTACAGTCTTCTCTTTCAAAATATTATTTTCAGACCACCAAACTATTCAAATAGTATATGAGGATGCATATAGTGAAATTCATGAAAACATAAGCAAAGATCCACAATTTCAATTCACAAACCCGTGGTGGTCACTCCTCATGTAATAAACCATGAAATTCCTTCAATAATCTTATTTATAATTTACAAACCATAAATGCTTGTATGATACGAAATCACCCTCTCTTCAATTCATAGACAAGATCAAGTTCATAACAACACACTTATCTCATGCTTTCAATCATGCAATGTCACAACCCATAACATGTAAAGTCAAGAAGTAATACAACACGAGAGGGTTTTAATCATTCATGCTCTCAATTTAATCTTTATAAACTGAAAATGCATACTTACATATATATGTACAAAAAATAATTTCAAGGGGAAGCCTCAAGACCAAAACAATATATATATATATATATATGTATGTATATATATGTATGTATGTATATATATGTATGTATGTATGTATATATATATATACATACATACATACTGTCACGCCTCAAATCCTATTGGGGAGGACTGGCACCCGTAACCGAGGAGGTCCGGGAGAACCATCTCATAACCTTATACTTCCCATGCATACCTCTATGACAACCCAAAATTCGGACAGCATCATGTCGCATATAAAAGAAAATAATCACCTGTATAAGCTCGAGCACACATATATATGTATATACAATACTTGGCCGTTGGAGCCATCACGTCTATTAACAAAACACCACCTTGACTGTACATTAGGTCTACAAAGCCTCTAGACAATACACAGAGTTTAACTAAGGTCGGGACACACCCCGCCATATAACTAACTTCTATACAATACCAAAAGTGACTGGATATGACACGGAAAGCCCCGAAGCAAACTGGAGCTCACCAAAAGTAGCTAGATATCCTGGCTCCTACTTGTGCGGTGTATGAGCTGAGGTACCTGTGCCTGCAGCATGAAATGAAGGTCCCCCGTGGGGGACGTCAGTACGAAATATGTACTGAGTATGTAAAGCTATAGATAATCACATATGATACAGGAGCTCAATAGAAATCAGAAACAAATGAATAAATCGTAATAGGAGTGAACCACACTTACTAGAACTTGTGACAACCTGTACATTATATTTATTCAATCACTTTACCTTCGTTCTTATCATCTTTGTAATCATTACTGTACTGTACTGTGACCATTAGGCTGCCTCCAGTACATATCAACTGGGATCGACCCATGCTAGGCTTATGCCCTTGGGATACCACCCATAAACACATAACTAGGGATCGACCCATGATAGGCTTATGCCCCTGGGATACCACCCGATAAGAGAGAACTTTCATCACTTAGTTCAATTAATCTTTGAGATTGTTATTACGGTCGCCACCACATTTTTGATACTTTGAAACAATGATACATCAATAAGAGACATATAAATAGACCATCAATGCAATAACAATAAAGTAAGAACTCATTGGCACATCAATAAAGTGTTTTGGAGTCATCAATGCCATAACAATGAAGTAGGAACTTATTGGTATATCAATGAAACGTTTTGGAGTCATTAATAGCACATGGATCTTGTTCGAGTAACCGGATACCTTCTGACATTCATTAGTGCAATAAACATGTAAGATTTGGAAAACAAGTAAGTATTGGAATGTCTTGAAATCTTGTAGGGTGGGAACAAGTTCATTGGTAACGTAGGACATCATACAAAACCATTATTGATCACATGTTATTGAATAACTTTGGAAACTTTCTTAATAGAACAATTGTTCACTTTCATGCCAAAGATATGGTATAGAGTATGCTTTACATACCTGACTGTCAACCTTCAATACTAGTCCCAAATGGACTTCTCGTCTTTTCGGATTACTTATCTACAATGAACATATATAGCAATCTAGTATTAGAGACCAAACGTCACAATTCAGTTATTTGAATTCACCAAACTAGTGGTTAAGTAGTAAGCCTTAATTACACTATAAAGGGTGTCACTTTAACCTTCTTATACTCTAATTACATTTACATGTCATGCATATTCATACAACATCCTCCAATATCAAGTTTGGATTCATTTATCCTTCCAACCAATCCATTAAACCAAATTGAGCCATAGACATAAATAATCATCAATTCAATAGTAAATCACCATATCCACCTTCCATAACTCAATTACCATATCCACCTTCCATAACCCAATTAACATATCCTCATTCCACAATTCAATACAACCAAACCATGCAAAATAGTCCATAACTCTATTTCCATCACCTTTCAATAACAACCAATACATATAATCCTCTATCACACATATACATATGGAAGAGAACAAAGGCAAACAATATTCATACCTTAGAATTCACCTCTTGATTATGCAATCCTGTTTGCACAAATAATAGGTGCCGTTCGAAGCTCTCGAGATGACAAACGCAGTTATCGGATTACTTTGGAATTTCTACGGTTGAATCAAAAGTAATTTAAAGGTCAAATTTGGCTAGGGTTTGTTCTTTCTCAATGATTGATGATGAAAATAATTTTTTGAACTCATATACATGTATATGTACACATATTCCCATCCATAATATCATAGGAAATGACCAAAGTGCCTTTAAAATTTAAATAATGTCAAATCTGTCCTTTGGTGGACTGTTTTGATAAGCTAAAGTAGATCGACCATAACTCTTTGCTCCGATATCGGATTTGGGTGAAAGTGGTATCGTTGGAAAGATAATTCAAAGTTCTTTCATTTAATATAAAGTAGGCCACCCAGTTCGTCCTGTACAAGGAGTTATGATCGTTTGAAGTTGATCCTAAAAATCTATTTTGAGAGGCTGAAGTAAAACGAGTATAACTCCTTACTCAGACGTTGGATTTGGATGAAACCAATTGCATTGGAAAGAAGAATCAAAGATATTTCTTTTGATATGTCGCAGCTCTCCCAGTTCATTATATTAAGGGAGTTATGATCATTCAAAGTTGACCCAAAAAATTGGCTGGCCTCAGTAGTTTGTGTGCAGGAAATTTTCCTGCACATTTACTATTCCCAATATCCCGGCCACCGTTTTATAGTTTCGAACGTGCTCGATTATATCCGAAACCTGTCCGTTGTTGGAAATCTTTATATCGTTGGAAAGCTTATTCAATAACCTTCGTATGGAACCATCGACGGGCAAATTCCGGTATAAATAAAATAAAATAAAATTAATTCCATATAAATAAGACCAATACACGTACTTGAATACGCCAATACACGTACTTGAATACGGGGTGTTACATATACATACATACATATATATATATTCATACATACATATACATACATACATACATATATATATACATATATATCAATAAAAAGGTTTCCATTACTTGGCTATTTAAAACGATAGTTCAAACCCTTGATACAAACATCATATTATGCTTTCAAAGATTGATAAAACCACAATTTATGCCCATAGAGTTTTTAGGACAGCCCCACGTACCTTAAGTAGTTTAATTTGAGAATTGAAACTCTAATATTGACATTTTATTGAATTCTTGAACTTAGAATATAGGCTCTAGATCTTTGGAAGAGAGGTTAGGGTTCTTTTGTTCTTGATAATTTTGAGTAAAAATAGGCATAATCTGCCTTAAAATATTTTAATCCTCAGATAATACGATTAGGAATTGTAGGGTAAAGACCAGATTTTCCTCAGACTTGAACGTTGCTGAACAAATCCCATTTTTTAGGCTTACCGTGATGCGGTGATAGTGTCATTGCGATATCTAATGCGACGAGGTGGAATCACGGTGACTTACTGGTTTATGAAAATTTCTATTCTGGGGTTCACTGCGATGTGGTGGAATCGCGGTGACCCACTGGAATTGGACAATCATCAATTTGGCCACTACCGCGATGCAATGGCCTTCACATTGCTATTCTCACCGTGATGCGGCCCAATTGCGGTGAGCCACTGAAATTAAATCCAAACAAAATTTCAGATGCTCATCAAGACTCAATCAATGGGGAGGCTTTTGGAACATTTACGTGTAGAAATGATGGTCTATATTCTAGCCCGAAATGTAGGTCGTTACACATTAAGTATTTTTATTTAAGTTTTTTTCTTTTTAAGAGGTGGAATAGAATAACCCGGTTAAAGCATAATGATCATACGTTTGTAATGCATTGTATGTCCCATAATAGGTCCCATTCTTCTACTCTTTCATGGAAGTCAATGACTATTCATAGCTATTACTTTGACACCAAATAAGAGTTTGACCCAATGTTTTATTTCTGTCCTAGTTGATCATGATTCGATATTAGAAGTATTTTGATTTTTCCTTAATAACCGAAATACCTTTGTCTGTAAATACTGCATATTTTATTCCATTCATAAATCAATTTTCTTCCCAATGAGTTGTAGTCTCAATAAGAATACTAGTTCTTACAGTTCATATATTATGATATGAATATACCACATCAATTCGTTATGTATGGATGATGCGATTCCATTGATACAAGCTAATTCTAATATACTTATTAGAGGGTCTCGTTAGCATGCATCTAGTAGGAATTGAACCTAGGAATTTTTCAATTATGAGTTGGGCGCTTTAACTATTCACCCATGGATGTTTAGTGGGGATCCTCGCACATAGTGAATAACCAAATTCCAATTGAAATGAAATCGTTAGGATAAATCAATGCAATTTAGGAGGAATCAATGCAATTCAATTTAGGAGATCTTTCTTCAATAGAAAGGAGTGGGTCAATTTTCTTTTAGAGTCGTATGCATAAAAGATGCATGTACGGTTGCTCAATTAAGTATTTTTTTCTATTCTTTATCTTTCTTTTCTCTTTGCTTTATCATGCGAGATAGGAGAAGCTTTTATTTTGTTATATTATTAGGGTAATGATACATCAACCTGCTGGTGGTTTTTATATGGAACAAGTAACTGAATGTCTCATGGAAGTGGAAGAACTACTGAAACTGCGTGAAATCCTCACAAGGGTTTATGTACAATGAACAGGCAAACCTTTGTGGGTTGTATCCAAAGATATGGAAAGAGTTGTTTTTATGTCAGCGACAACCCAAGCTTATGGAATTGTTGATCTTGTATATGTTCAATTGAAATAATGTGGATTTCACTCAAATCACAGATTTGTGATTTTATCTTCGAATTGAATATTCTATTAAATAAAAGTAATTCATCATCCTTTGGTTAGGATCAATCTAAACCAAACCATAATTTATGTATACGATTCAACATACCAACTATTAAACAACTTATTAGAAATACAAGACAACCAATCAGAAATGTCACGAAATCCCCTACTCTTCGGGGATGCCCTCAGCGTCGAGGAACATGTACTAGGGTGTATGTGCGACTCGTTTAGATCATGAGCTGAAAAAAAAAGAAATAAAACAACTTTTACAGTATCAATGATCAGAACCGGTGAATGGGATATGATGAAAAATGGAACTCCATTCATTATTAAAAAAACTCTATCATATCCCTCTATTGTGTATGAATTTTATGGTTTTCGTTGGTGTAAATCCAATCACCTGAATTTAAGATGATAAGAAATTTTCCATTGGTAACAAATGGTTATCCGTAGTTATAGTAAACTACTACACAATCTGTACAATAGACAGTTGCTTCTTAACCATAAAATACTTGCACAAATAGCTATATCAAATAGGAATTGTCTTTATATAATTTTGAACAAAATCAACCCGGAGTCTTTAAAATTTTCTCAGGAGATTAAATGAAGATTTATTCTACCGGATGAGTTAGAAATTAGTATGAGAAAATATGCTAAAGTAGTCAAAAAGAATGAACACGTTCATTTCAATAAAAACAAATTTCTTTTTTTCCGATTCATTTGTTTCTTAAGAAACGATACTCAAATCTAGATTCACTCAAATCTAGGTTTGAGTAATTATGATTCAAGTAAAGGAAAAGTAAGCCTATTTATTTTAGGCTTTAAAATCAGTAGTTCTAGCGGTCGACTCGGTTCTTTCAAATTGTTTCTCATTATTGAGAAAAGGTAACAAAGATAAAATACGAACTTGTTTTATAGCGAGAATAATTAATCTTTGTTGTTTCAAGGTCAATCTATTCACGCGTCTTCATAATATTTTTCCTTGTTCACTAATAAATTGACTGATTAAACTCATATTTCTATAATCAATTCGATCCCCTGATTGAATCGGGGGCAAATGCCTACAAAAAGATCACCTGAATTTAAGAAAAGGTCGCTTGGATTTATCCATGTTTTGTTTGTTTAATTTATTTCTTACCCCTAAAATCCTATTTCTTAATTCTAATTCATTTTAAATCCACCCAAAATAAAATAGGATTTTTGAAAAATAGGATTTGTTTAGGTTCTATTTAAATATGTTATATGTAATGTCATTTTTCCTCTTCCTTGAAAGGGTAAAACACAGGTACTTGGTTTGCTCTATTTTTTTTATCTCCCCAATTCATATGTTTGTAATAATAAGGACAGAATTTTTTCAATTCTAATCGATTAGGAGTATTGTGCCGGTTCTTTTGAGTACTATATCTGGAAATACCTCTTGATATCTTATCAACACTGTTTCGAACATAACTTGTACATTCCAAAATCACCGTTACTCGTACATCTTTCCCCTTGGCCATGGACCTCCTTTGAATTTTTGATTTATTCAACTCTTCTATTTTCGATTCGAAACAAAGAAAGGATAAAATAAAATTTACTAACTTGAAATTCAATTCTAAAAGTAAAAGATTAAAATCAAGAAAATAAAGTAATAGTAAAGCAAAGTCATAGTAAAATACAATAATTTTCTAAAGTATATTGCAAATTGAAGTAATCATTTAAGTATCTTGTATAATACTCTTGCCCTAGACCCCTATTTTCTATTCTACCCTATTCCTCTATGATTAATATTCAGTTAATTCAAACTTGAGCCCGAATATTTAATCCACTTTTTTATTCTTTCTCTTTCCTCTCTTATTCTAAAGGGGAAAAGGAGAAAAGAGGGGGAAAGGGATTCATCACCGATATTTGATTGATCTTTAATTTTCTTCATTCCTTTCCATGACAATAACTAGAATGAAAAGAAAAGGAATGTCAACGCATCCATGAAAAAATGATTAATCTCTATCAATCGACCGGCTAAAGCCCTAAACCATAATGTACTTAGTACTGGTGCCACAGAGAGAGATGTTTTTAGATCTAGCATTGAAAAAACTCCTTCTTTTATATTATTTGTTGGAATAGATAATACATATATGATCAGATGCAAATGTAGTTAAGGGCTGCTTAGAGTTGGACACAGAATTCCTAATTCAAACTAAAATGTACAATGATTAGGGAAATAAGATTTTTCTTTTCTTAAACAGAAAAAAAACATCCCCTTCTTTCTTATCGAGAATTTTCCAAGAATACTAATTTATTTTTATGACAGTTCTGCATTTATATATTTATTTTGCATATTATTGTATATAATTGAATATAAGTATTTTCTATATAATCTATAAGATAAGTCTTTTTCCTTTACTATTGTATGTTAAGTGAGATCAAAAAGACGAAATGAACAGAAAATTTGTATATATCAATAGAGAAAATAACCATGTGGAAAACAAGATAGGAATTCTCTACAATTACACTGTGGAACAATTGAAGGGATGTGGTGCATCTTGGTAGCGCATTTTTTTTTGGGTATAAAATATCACGGGTTCAAATCTTGTCATCCCTACCTATTACTGCTCCTTTGAGCAGTAACGAGGGATCAATTGAGATTGCTTCAAATTGAACATAACCTTTTATTTTTATCATTCTATTCTAGTATACGCATACAAAATGTATTGGGGTTATGAAAAGAATCCTTTTGTTTACAGTCTTATCTATTCTGATAAGAAAGCGTTCTTAGTTCAGTTCGGTAGAACACGGGTCTCCAAAACTCGATGTTGTAGGTTCAAATCCTATAGAGCGTGATTTTTTCTTCTTAGATCGAATTAGAATAAAATATATTCATTCAGTAACTTTCACAACAATTGGAATTTGACTTCTGTGTGCCTGTGAATTAAAGAAAGGAGTAGGTCAATCAAATACAAATGATAATTAATCAAAGGTCCAACTAATCACCATGCCTATATTGTAAACATGCAGTTACGAATAATCTATCCAATGTAATAGAAATTAGACCTACCACGATTTAATATGTAGATCGTTTGACCAAACCATATTAATAATATATTTATTTAATATGTTTTCTTTATCGTCTGAATTATCATCTTTATGATTTGTAAATCCTTAGCTTCTGCATGACAATTTTGAACCCAATAGTCGTGACCCTGCGCCAAACTTCTTTGCAAAAGCTAGATTTAAGTTGTCAGAGTCACCGAGGAATTCTACCATAATTTGTATTACTATAGTTGATCATGCAGAGTCTACTTTGTCGCAACAATTGAATTATCATTATTGTTTCTCCATCTGTGTTAATTTGTAGCCACTCATATTAAATTGAGGTTTCTCCAACAATACACTCAATCTTGGCCTAAAAGAGAGAAAACAAGAGAGCCATATGACACGTCTGGCCACTGCCACTTATTTAAGGACCACCTCAGAAGATAAGGATATACATCCTCCGTCTTAGTTTATGTGATTTTGTTTGATTTGATACAAAGACACAAAGTTTAAAAGAGAAGGAAGACTTCTGAAATTCTTGTCCAAAATAAATTTTAAATATTTATGTGATTATAAATCATTTTATTAAAAAAAAAAAAGAGAATATGAAAGTTAAATTCTGTCTAATTATAGAAAGAAGACATTCTTTTTTGAAGGAACTAAAAAAAAATGTTACTCCAAAGTTTTTTCAATAGCGACCATGATTTTGTCTCAAAGTTAATTAAGACATTAAAATATTTTCATTAACATATATTTAACGATTATGAAATCAAGTTATTTTCAGACATTCATGAAAGAATTTTTATTTAGGAGGAATTGTTTATATTACTCCATAACGTGTTAACTTTTTTTTTTATTCAATAGTAGAAAGAAAAATGTGACATTTTCCCTTACAAAGATCACTTATACTTTCTTATCTTATCTTATCTTATCGTATAACTAACAACCATCCCACAACTTTTGGTCCACAAAAAAAGAAAGAAAAACGTTTCATGAATTAAAATGGTGGCCCTAACTCACGTTTCATGAATTAAAATGGTGGCCCTAACTCATTTATTGTACTGCCAAACCTCGGATAACACTTGTTTTAACTTTTAATTTAATAATGTGTGTTTAGAGCTACACATATTTACTCCTATTTGGTTTTAATTTATGTGGTAATATTTAACTAAATATGAAATTTTAAATATAAAAATAATTTTGAAATTTATAATTTAAAATAAGTTTTACATATTTGTATGAGCTATAAATCATTTTCATAATGCATGAACTTTATAAATATATATATTATATCTTTAATCCTGCTTGTGTTGAGAATTTTATCTGTTCTAATTTTTCATCACCACATCTTTATTATAAATAGTCATCATGTACACTTTTCTTTTCTTTCTTTTTTTAGTTTGAGCGTGGGTGGGCGAGGGGCGGCGGGTTGCATATTTCATTTTTTTTGACACTATAAATGGAACTCCAATACCTCTTTTGTCAGTTCAGGTAAACAATCTTTTATCTTTCTTACTTTCAAAACTTACTTTATAGTGGGAGATATTGAGGTTGATTGATCGTCTTTCTTTGACTAAAATGTCAAATAGAATTAACCTGAATTTTAGATTGTAATCCAAAATCTCAGAAAAACAAAAAGGAAATGAAAAAGTGAGAGTCAAACCCCTACACATATATGGTTTAGATCCCCAAGAAAATGCAACAGCGTCACACACCTAGGATTTCAATTTATGACCTAAGATAAAACCTTTAACCCCATTTACCACAACATTATTTGTAAGAAAACTAAGATCCAGGAACGAACTAACTTTTATAGTGTAATCATTGTTCTTCTGGAGTTTAAGTCTCTCACTTTGAAAAATGTTGGAGGAATAGTGACAAAATTCCTCCAAGATTTTACAAAGCCAATGAAGTTCGAATTTTCAACAATTAACTCAATTTTTTTCCACAAGAACAAAACTATTTGATGTAAGGAGAACCAACACAAGAAGAAATGAATGAGATTTAATTGAGCCCTCGAGATTTTCAAATGGGAATTTAATTGAGGCCCCTTGATTGAACTTTCTACAACTACTCACATCTTTAGAGAGAGAAAAACTTATATGTGCACTTTGTTTTTAAACAAGAAAACTGAAGTTGTGAAATGTAGACACACACACATATATAAGGGGGTAACATGTCAAGTTTAAGTGTGTGGTTAAGAATTCAAAAAAAGTTGACGGGCATTCATATATGCATCATCTCATCCTTTAGCTTATTTATATGCATAGTTATAGTGTAAAAAGACTTCCAAAGCATGCTTGCATATTTATTTTATTTTCAAGTTATTAATCCTACTCTTTTTATAAACAGTTACTTTTAACGCGATTAATATATAAAAATTAAATTTTTACACTAATATATCTTTATGCATAGGTAACTCGTTTTAGTTGTGGTGGATTTGTTGTTGGATTCAGAGTTAACCACACTGTGATGGATGCTTATGGATTCAAAATGTTTCTAAATGCATTAAGTGAATTAATTCAAGGAGCTTCTGCACCTTCCATACTACCTGTATGGCAAAGGGATCTTCTAAGTGCAAGATCATCCCCATGCATTACATGTACTCACCATGAGTTTGATGAGATAACTGAATCAAGAACTGCATGGGAATCTATGGAAGACAAGTTGATACAACGATCATTTTTCTTTGGAAATAAGGAGATGAAAGCTATTAAAAATCATGTTTCTTCAAATTGTAAAAGTACAAAATATGAGTTGTTAGTGGCATTTTTATGGAAATGTCGTACGATTGCTCTCAACTTGCACCCTCAAGAAATTGTTCGTCTGACATATTTTGTTAGCATACGTGGAAAATCAGTTAAATATGAATTGCGACCTGGATATTATGGAAATGCATTCATCACTCCAGCTGCAGTATCAAAAGCAAGATTGTTATGTTCAAATCCACTATCATATGCAGTTGAACTAGTCAAGAAACTTAAAGATCATTTGACTGAAGAATACATTAAATCAGTGATAGACTTCATGATTATTAAAGGGAGACCAGAGTTGTCAAAGTCTTGGAATTTTATTGTTTCAGATAATAGATCTGTTGGATTTGATGAATATGATTTTGGATGGGGAAAGCCCATCTTTGGAGGGGCTTCAGCTTCTTTCATTAGTATTGGTATTCCTTTTAATAATGAAGAGGGAGAAAAGGGTATTTTAGTAGCTATAAGTTTGCCTCCAATGGCCATGAAAAATTTTCAAAAGGTTGTATTCGAGATGACTTTAAATAATGTTGAAGAAGTTGACATAATTTCACGGATGTAAGAGTTTTGTTTTTGTCTTTCTACCCCATCAATACATGTTTTGGGAGTGATTAAATCAAAATTATGAAGCTTAATATTTCATCCATATCCTGTTAGAAACTACTTGTCCATCATGTATGATACTGCAAATCAAATATCATTTTATTTTATCTTTATGTAACAATATTTAATTGGAGACGGAATTAAAGAGAAAAAAAATATATATATATTTAAACCTTATGATCTTACTATTGTCATAAACTTTTCCTAGATACAAAAAGAATGTCATTAAAGATTCTTGCTAGAAAATGGGCAGAAATAAAGCAAACCACAAGCTGAAAGAAAACAAAAACACAGATTTACGTTGAAACGCGGGAAAATCCACGTGCGGAGGCAGAGGAGGTTTCACTATGAAAGGAGAGGAGTACAATGTGGAGCGAGGTAATTTCTGAATAATCAAAATCGACCCACTAATTGCACTTATATAATACGAGCATACAAATAAGTTCTAGGCCCAAAAACATAAAGGTCCAATACCTACGCTACCACCACAGACCTTATTGAAAATCACAAACATTGATCGCACCGCAAAACTTTCTGGATCGAATCAACAAAATTCGGGTCACAACTCTAACAATTGTAATAACATACACAATATTTGAATACTCCATATAAATACCACATAGTTAGTTTTCCATGTTCCTGAGAGACTATGAGTGCAATAAAAGTTCTAGCCAAAGTCCAGCATGAGTATTTGAAAGTCAAGCTGGATTCATTCTTAATAATTTTACACCATTCAACTTTGAGGGAGAGTGTTACATGATCTTGTTACTATGAGTCCAAAAAGTCCTTTTGTAATAAAGTAGTTCGGAGTTAGT
>NC_061111.1:248552707-248582343 GCF_002878395.1 Capsicum annuum | reverse complement strand
TATATATATATATATATATATATATATATATATATATCCCCTCCGTCCTATTTTACTCGTTTCAATTTGACATTGCACAT
Organism: Capsicum annuum; assembly: GCF_002878395.1. Lineage (NCBI taxonomy): Eukaryota > Viridiplantae > Streptophyta > Magnoliopsida > Solanales > Solanaceae > Capsicum > Capsicum annuum. Next base: position 248,582,263 of record NC_061111.1, on the reverse strand, counting down.
TAATTAAGAAAAATAATTAATAACATGACTACTTTACCATAGTAGTCCTATTAAATGATATTTAAATTTTAATATGGAGAAAGAATAATTAATATTAAGGATAAAATAGGGAAAAAAAGATTATTTTGTCTTGATTAATAAAAAATGATAAGTAAAATGAGAAATAAAATTAGAAAATTTGGGACGAGTAAAATGAAACGGAGGAAGTATATTATTTGATTATTTGGTCAACAATTAAACACTATCAACGGCTTATTAATTGTACTCAAAATTAATATTTATGAATTCACACGTACTTTGTTATGTTTTGGTGTAACAATCAATGCATGCATGTAACCCAAAACACTTTCCGAACCATTGATTTTCATTTAACGTTGTTCACGAGGAAAGCAAAGAAAACGTTTTCTAAAAAAGACATTTGAAGTGGGGCTAATGAAAATTAATAATTGTGTTTTGAGCCATACACTTGTGACATGTGTGCCCTCATCCGGAACGGGACGGCTCGTGTAAATTAGTGGCCTAAAGTGAAAATTAAATGGGGCCTTAAATTTTTTAGAAAAATTATTTTTTTTAACAAAATTTGTTTTAAAAATTATATACTCACTTTCTTCTAATAATTCTCTTTTAGTTAGTAATATAATCACTGAATTTAATTTTTCTTGAGATATAATACTCCAAATATATCAAAATTCTACTAATAATACTTCTATTATATATAAAAAATTTAATTAGCAACACTTTTATCAAATTACATTTTGTAGCATATGTATTTGTATTTTTGTAGCAACAGTTTGTAAAAATACAAAATACATATCGATCATAAGGGTAGTAAAAATCATATGTATTTGTATTTTTGTAGCAACAGCTTGCAAAAATATAAAATACAACTTGTTATATTATGTAATTGTGAAACTGTTGCTATGAAATTCATAATCAAGGAAATAAGTATGATATTTCTGAATTTTGCTCATTTAATTTTTACACATAATATATATTATTATTTAAAAAAATGAGGCCCCTCAAATTTAGGGGCGTTAGGCAATGCCTTTGTTTCAACAGGATAGAACCGCCCATGGGCCGGTTACAAATATATATGTTTACAGTTACTACATCCATTCACTTTAACTTTACGTGTATATTTTGAATTTATGCTTTTATTAAAAAATAACGATTAATATAAGCAGTTTATAATACTTCTATAGTTATACTAAATTGATGTATAGATATTGGAAAATAAATTAATGTTGAAAGAATATTTATTCCTCTTTGGACTGTTTTTTGTGAGGGTCTAATCAGAAATAGTTTATCTACCTCTAAAATAGATGTAAAGTCTGTGTACACTTTATCTTTTTTCAGATCGTTTATTATGTAACCACACTAGGTATGTTATTATTGTATGCACAAAGTAAGAGGTGAAAATATATTTTTAATATAGAGTACAAGACAAAAATAAACGAATCGACTAATATATACTTCCTCTATTTCACTTTGTTAAGCCCGCTTTTCTTTTTAGTAAGTTTTAAAAAGAATGATCATGTCCCATTTTAACATTTTTTTAATTTTAAATTTTTACGTGACATGTTTAAGATTATAAAATTAAAGAGCACTTTGATATATATTTAGTTTGAGACCATAAAATTTAAAAATATTTTTATTTTTGTATATTTTGTATTGATCGAATCAAAACAAGTCAATCAATTTAATACAGAGAGAATAATACTTTTCGTTTTTTCCTCTTCTTTTGAAAAGGACTCTTACACATGTTAATCAACCACAAAATAGCAAGAGCGGAGGTCCCAACTTATCCATCGCCACATTTTGTGATGGAGAATCCATCACCACATTTTGTGATGGAGAATCCATCACGTACATGTATCTTACTACAACAACAATGCATCTAATTTATTTTCACGAAGTCCATCCGGTACGCGTTTCTTCTTAATGCAATTTAACGGTCCCTTGCATTTTATATTTCAAAGTGTTTTTCTTTAACTTGCATCCTATTCTATTTATTTTTATAATTTATACTCTAACCTCTTGGTCCCTTGCATTTTACACCCCAAGGTGTCTTCCTTTTTCTAACTTACATCTTATCATATTTTTTTTTTACAATTTACATCTTAACCTCTTTATTTTCTTACAAAATAATAAAATTATTTTTTAATAAGGGCAAAATAGAAATAACAATATACTCCCTCCGTTCTATTTTACTCGTTCCAATTTGACATTGCACATTGATTAAGAAAAATAATTAATAACATGACTATTTTACCATAGTACCTTTATTAAATAATGTTTACATTTTAATTTGGAGATAAAACAATTAATACTAAGGTTAAAAAGGGAAAAAAAATTGTCGTGTCTTGATTAATGAAAAATAACAAGTATAATAAAAAATCGAATTAGGAAATTTGGAACGAGTAAAATGGAACGGAGGAAGTATTATTTTTTAAGATAAATTTATTTAATTTTTAGTGTAACGAACTTTCAAGATATGTTCTTGCATTCACATTTATCATCTAACTATTGTCATGTGATAAGTATTCTCACTTTAATTTGTAACTGCTAAAATTTCGTAGTGGCGTTGCTTCTGAATGGTGAAAGTACGATGCAGTGAAATTTTTGAAGCCATATCTATATTAACGCAATCATAATCACCTATACTACCTGTCAGAAAGAAAATAATAACGTAAAGAAAGGATCAAAATATTTAGGGAAAATGAATAGAATAGCAGTAGTTAAGGATAAAGCAAAAAATATAACATATGAATTGATGGAATTTTGTCTTTAACAATGTTTTCCTCTATCACTAGTTCTGCAATATCAATCTTCTCTTAACTCAGATGACATTCGTTTGAAATTTTCTAAAAGTTTGAGTTTGCAAATTTTTCATCTAACTTCCCACACTAAAAATTAAATAAATTTATTTTAAAAAATAATACTTCCTCCGTTTCATTTTACTCGTCCCAAATTTTTTAATTTGATTTTTGATTTTACTTGTTATTTTTCATTAATCAAGACAAGACAATTTTTTTTCTTTTTTACCTTAGTATTAATTGTTTTATCTTTAAATTAAAATGTAAACATTATTTAATAAAGGTACTATGGTAAAATAATCATGTTATTAATTATTTTTCTTAATCAATGTGTAATGTCAAATTGAAATGAGTAAAATGAAACGGAGGGAGTATATTGTTATTCCTATTTTGCCCTCATAAAAAAATTATTAAAAAAATAATTTTACTGTTTTGTAAGGAAATACAAAGGTTAGGGTGTAAATTGTAAAAAAAAATAGAATAAGGTGTAAATTAAAAAAAAAAGACACCTTGAGGTGTAAAATGCAAGGGACCCAAGCGGTTAGGGTATAAATTATAAAAATAAATAAGATTGGGTGCAAGTTAAAAAACAAAAGAAACTTTGGGTGTGAAATGCAAGGACCCAATTTGACACTATAAATCTGAACTCTAACTGCATACCAAGACAACATACTTTTATTACAAGATATATTTCAGAAACCATTCTCATCATACACTATTCTTTCTTTTAGCAAATAGCAAGTATGACACACACCATGTCCATTTCAATAACACATCACAAGCCAAAATTAGTAATTCCAGCAATAGAAACACCTCGCGAGACTAAATATCTTTCTGAAATAGATGATCAAGGAAGTACTCGTTTCCAAATTCCCATAATAATGTTTTATAAATATAATTCTTCAATGAAAGAAAAAGATCCTGCAAAATGTATCAAAGATGGATTGTCTAAAACACTAGTGTTTTACTATCCATTAGCTGGTAGGCTCGTTGAAGGGCCTAATAGGAAGCTTATGGTGAATTGCAATGGTGAAGGGGTCTTGTTTGTTGAAGCTGATGCTAATGTGGAACTTGAAAAGTTAGGTGACTCCATTAAGCCACCATGTCCATACTTGGATTTACTACTACACAATGTTCCTGATTCTGATGGGATAATTGGTTGCCCTCTTTTGTTAGTTCAGGTAAACAATATTCAATAAATTTCCCTCATGTTTCTTAATTAAAAATCCAATTGAAGTCGAACTCACACCTATATATGTATGGTTTAGAATACTCCATGCCTAGTGGTGGAGCTAGGAATGAAGCCTAATAAAGGGATTCGAAAAACATATGCAAGAACAATAGACTTAAGGTTTTAATAATTTTTTTAACCCCTAACTTTTTAAGCTTTCCTTATGTCTATGGTTTCAAAAATGTACGTGCACATAAAAAAAAAGTTTACCCTACATACCTGCACTTTATGTTTAAACCTACATACCTGCACTTTATGTTTAAACAAGTCAAATGAATGCAAGGCATTTTAAACAAGGCAAATGAACACAAGACATGCCACAACCCACATGTGTCATGTATGTAAAGTTTCTTATTCCATTCTGCAAAAGTATAAGAGGTAATAGGTCCCAACAAAGTCTAAGTGCATAATTGAAGATTCAAACAAGCAGAGGAGAAATTTTTGTGTTATATGATTTAACTAATATAAATCGAAAACGATAAAGTATGTGATATTCCTTATTTTCATGTTGCTAGTTCTACTTTAGATAAGTGATAACTTTTTTTGTGGCTACTTGATAACGTATTGTAAATTCTTTTATACTGTCAGTCAAGTAAAAAAGTCAAATTCTTAAACTAATATATCTCTTTGCATAGGTGACCCGTTTTAGTTGTGGGGGATTTGCTGTTGGATTGAGACTTAATCACACTATGATGGATGCTTATGGACTCAAAATGTTTCTAAATGCATTAAGTGAATTAATTCAAGGAGCTTCTGCACCTTCCATACTACCTGTATGGCAAAGGGATCTTCTAAGTGCAAGATCATCCCCATGCATTACATGTACTCACCATGAGTTTGATGAGCAAATTGAATCAAGAATTGCATGGGAATTTATGGAAGATAAGTTGACACAACAATCATTTTTCTTTGGAAATAAGGAGATGGAAGCTATTAAAAATCAAGTTTCTTCAAATTGTAGAAGTACAAAATTCGAGTTATTAGTGGCGTTTTTATGGAAATGTCGTACCATTGCACTTAGTTTGCAGCCCGAAGAAATTGTTCATTTAACGTACCTTATTAACATACGTGGAAAGTCACTAAAATTGAAATTGCCATCTGGATATTATGGAAATGCTTTCATTACACCAGCTGCAGTATCAAAAGCGGGATTGTTATGTTCAAATCCACTGTCATTTGCAGTTGAACTAATCAAGAAACTTAAAGATCATGCGAATGAAGAATACATTAAATCAATAACAGACTTAGTAGCTATTAAAGGGAGACCACAGTTGACAAAATCTTGGAATTTTCTAGTCTCGGATAACAGATCTGTTGGATTTGATGAATTTGATTTTGGATGGGGAAAGCCCATTTTTGGAGGGGTTCCAAAAGCTATATCTTTCATGAGTTTTGGTGTACCTGTTAAAAATAGGAATGAAAGGGGTATTTTAGTAGCTATAAGTTTGCCTCCAGTGGCCATGAAAAAATTTCAAGATGTTGTCAACAAGATGACCTTCAAAGATATGAAAGAACTCCACATAATTTCAAGGATTTAAGGCTTTTTCTGCCTTTCCACCTCATCGATGCTGTTTTGGGAGTGATTAAATCAAAATTGGTTGTTGTGTGTCGTCACCTCCCACCAATCCAAAACATTCGATTAAGCTTCTCACTGCAAAGCTATAGTTAAGGTACTTGGGGTCTTGTACTATACATCCCATCATTTTCCTATTAAGTACTTATCCATTTTATGGTATCTATAAGTTAAACCATGTATCTATTTCAATTTATATGACGGTGTTGAAAAAATAAAGAGCTACTTGTTTCTCTTCAACTTGGAGACAGACATAGTAGAAATGGTGACTTATAGTGTGTAATTTATATATAAATCAGCTGAATTCCATTTACATTTTACATAAATTGCCATATACATTTGATAGTACAGAGGACAAGTCTTGGAAGTAAATAAAGATTCCCTCTTCATTTCAATTTTCAACCAAAGATTCTATGATGACTTAAGAGTCCACATAGTTGATTTCTCCTGAAAAAAGAAAAAGAAAAATGCATACCAAGTTAGTGAGAGTTAGGAATCCTCCAACTCAGAAAACTCGAACATTGTGTATATGAATGTATCTGGTAAGATTCATCACTATAAACAAAGTAAAAGCATTTTAATCTTACCCCATTGAGACCTCTAACCAAGAGTTTTAACTTCTTTTCTGATCCCTGAATGAGACTACGAGAGTACAACAACATACCCAATTTAATCCCATCAAGTATGGTCCAGGGAAGGTAGAGTGTATGCAGACCTTAACCCTACCTCAAAGGTAGAAATGTTGTTTTCGATAAACCCTTGACTCAAGGAAAAATAGTCCAAAGAATGAGATAACGAGAGTACAACAACAACATACGCAATACAATCCCATAAAGTAAGCTCTGGGGAAGGCAGAGTGGTAGAGTGTACGCAGACCTTAACCCAACCTCAGAGGTAGAAAGGTCGTTCCCGATAGACCCTCGGCTCAATGAAAAATAGTCCAAGAATGACACTAAAAGAGTATGGTTATGAAATTACAATGAATAAATTTCTATTATCAGGTTTACATGTATTTGTTTTTTTGGATGATGGTGATGTCCGAATGAACCTGCACACCTCGACTATTCCACTACCTCTCACCAATGGTAGCACCTAGATAATGAGTAACTATGTGCACCAAAACTTGAGTAGATAGGAAATGACATGGAAAAATGTAATAATTGGGGTATTCCGTGAATTGAACCAAGAAAAATGAAAGCATTTAAACTACAATTGTGTTTCAGTACTTCCAAAAAAACAAAATAACTCATATTCTACAGCATTATTTCAAACATATTTAGTATATGTGCTTCACATAAGCTAGCGAAGAAAAAAATTAAAGATATAATATTAGAAAACTATACCGTGCATGCATTTGATGAAGTAGTCAAGTTCCGGGAAACATATTGCACTCTGAACCAAAGGCGATGGTTGTTGAAACGTAAAAAAAGAGAAACGGCGACGATCAGGATCATTTCTAGGCTTTGCAGTCTCAACCAGCCTCATCAATCCTTCTCTATCATAACATGGAAATGCGTTCTGACCGGCAACATTAATCTCCTTATCCCATGCTGAATTCAGGATCTGCAGAAACAGAAAAGCGTTTAGGATTCAAGAAAAGAACAAATTAACCTGTGGTCCCTGAAGTTTTTCCCCAAGGGTGCCATGTGCATGTGGAGGAGATGAGTTTCATCTCCGAATCAAACTTTTTACTGCCTCTCTAAGAGAATTCTCAGAGGGATGCTAAGAAGTCAATAACCTGCCAATTCAAGCCTTCTGGATCTGCCAATGCATCATCAGCTGCTGGAACTTGAAGCCCTGAGTTTACAAACTTTACTGTAACAGAGTGCTTTTTGAGAACCTCAAAAACTGGAGAATAGCCATCCTGGTTTGTCGGGTTGTAATATCCAGCTGTGAGCTCTGCAGCATGGCTGCTCGTTCTGTACCACCAATAAATTGCTGGAATCTGCAGAAAAAGAGAATTGCAATTCACCAGGAAAAAGTATGCTGTCAATCTTTTAGACAAACAACATATTTACTTGTTTCACTATCTAGAACACCATTATCATCATGCACCAGCTAAATCAATTTCCATACCAACAAATACCTCGAAGCAAATATGTTACAAGTGCTGTTTTTCATTAATTTATCATGCTTCGTTTACCTGAATGCTTTGAAATTTTCCTCTATTATCTGTTATGTTTTCTTTACTTCTCTATATTCTTTGATACGCGTTATTTGAGCCAGTGTCTTTGGGAAACAAACTCTCTACCCCAAGAGATAGGGTAATAGGGGTACACCCTACCCTCCCTAAACCTCAGTGGATTACACCGGATATGATGTTGTTGAACATACTTTGATGAATTAAAAAATTTAAACAAACTATAGGTGATTCTCAAGAGTACAAACCGTTTAAACAAGAAAAGGAAAAAAAATGAAAAACCCTCCCCCTGAACCAGAAGGGATTATCAAAATTCCCCTTCATGATGGCTAATCAAATTTTATATATGACCAAAAACATTTAAATGTTTTGAACTACTACTATAATTTTTCTACTTAATAGTATTATTATTTAGTTTTCAAATCAAAAAACATAGAATTTAGAGATCGCATTTCAAAAACTGGTCAAATTGAACCAAAGCAAAGAAAAACTCTTGAGTTGGGAATACAACAACAACAAACCCAGTGTATTCCCACCTAGTGGGGTCTGGGGGGTAAGATGTACGCAGTCCATACCTCTACCTCTAAAGAAGTAGAAAGGCTATTTCCGATAGACCCCCGGCTCAAGTCACGAGATACCACACAAACTCATAGTACAGCACAGAACTAGATTACATAACATAAATACGGCACCCATAAGTATTAGAAAACAGAGGAAAGCACACAGATTCGTAATAAAACATGGAACACGGAATCATAACAAGAATAAAACCCCCCACCAAGTAATTCCCTACACTAGCGACCCAAACCGGCCCTAGTCTTCTGCCCTAATTCGCGTCCTCCAGACCTTCCTATCTAGGGTCATGTCCTCGGTGAGCTGTAACTGCTCCATGTCCCGCCTAATCACCTCACCCCAGTACTTCTTCGGCCTACCCCTACCCCGCCTAAAACCATCCAACGCTAGCCTCTCACACCTACGAACCGGGGCATCCATGCCCCTCCTCTTCACGTGTCCGAACCATCTCAATCGGGCTTCCCGCATCTTGCACTCCACTGGAGTCACACCAACCTTCTCCCGGATAGTCTCATTCCGAACTCTATCCCCTCTAGTCAGCCCACACATCCAGCGCAACATCCGCATTTCTGCCACTTTCATTTTTTGGGAATACAAAGAACATAAACTACCAACTTTGATTACCAGAGATGTATATTGACACTTGTGAAAAGAACAAAAGTTGAGATACAGAAAATTAAGCGAAACAGGGATCAGAAAGTATAATGAGCTGATCTAGCCCCTATGCATACCTTCACGACAATCTGCATTCCCTCAAATGCAAGAGTTGCCAGGGAGACAACATTATCAGCATGATCTATTAAGACCTGTCTATACCAATGGAGGAAAAATCTCCCATAGTAGCTATCATAATCACCTCGCTCACAGAAGAATCCAGTTTCATGTGGCTTAGAATTGTAATAACCAGCATTATCAGGTCCCTTGGCCCAGAAAGAGTGTCCCCTTGATGTTGCAGCTTTTCGAAGATTCTGCAGAGAATATTTATCATAGCACTGAAACAGGAAAAGTTGAAGCCAATTAGAGAATCTACTAATACTGCAAAATGGAATTTCATAATGAAAACAAGAACCAATAGTGCACTGATCAAAGATATAAGATGACAGTTCAAAGGGAAAACTGACCAAATAAAGGAAAAAGAAAAAAGGCCAGTATTCAACAAACTGATAAATGCAGTTAAAAAGTCAACTTACAGGGTTTTAAATCCATGTTTAGGACACTCCTATAATAGTTATCCAGTTTAAAAGGAAACAAGCCATTAATCAATATTCAGAAATACCAATGTGAATACAAAATGGAAAAAATGGCATGCTGTTGTAAGTTAACTGCCACATCATATTTAAGCCTTTTGCATTCCCCATCCCTACATTATAGACATGTCGGAATGGAGAATGCATTTGGCTAGAAATATTACAATCTAAGATAGATCGAAGTGATGGTCCCTCCATCACTTTTACGCAACAGGTTGACTCAAGATGGATAACTATATCATAGAAACCATTACATCGTATGAAATTTCTCTTTTAGAACCCCAAAAAATAATTATTTGGCAATTTAACTACATAAAAACTATTCACTTGCGTTAAATGAAAAACCAATCAGCATCAAACTAAGCATTTTCAGGTACACCACAATTATCATACAGACCCAGAGAACAAGATAAGATTGTTTTTTTACAATTATAGTCAGTGAAGACCAAGTAATATGACCAAATCACGTAGCAATTTATATGTCGTAGCCTTCCTATAACAGATACCTGAAACTCACCAATACCAGGATACCTCCATCCCATCCTTTCAGAAAAAGAAGGGTACTTTAGCTCCCCAGAAGCTCCAAGTCCAATTTCAACAGCAGAAATTATACCATCAGTGAACAAGTCATCGAATTCAGTGCGGAAGCTTCTCATCACATCAAAGTAAACCTGCAATTTCGGATTTAAAACTAGCGATCAAAATAACTAATATTTAGTTACAATTTAGATGATTACTATAGTTTTTTCCTTTTTAGTTTCACTTTTGTCTCGGCATCAGCAAAGACAATCAAGCGGAAAAATCATATATCAATCAGATTGTTATTTACAAAAGCCACAACCTTTCACTTCTAAAACTAGTCTTGTGGAAAGTTCCTCAGATACACAAATTGTTCATTATTCAGTTGACAATATGATTTACATGATTGGATAATATTTATAGAGAGAGATTCCCTTCAAAGAATCAGGAAATATTAGCTTTTGTCTCTTGAAAGTAATGAGGGAAAAATTAATACCTCGATGGCAGTTCTACCTCTTAATACTCGTTCTTTGTCAATGCCCCAGGATAGGCATTCGGTGTTCCTTCTTCCTTGACGATCAGTGAAGAATATATCCTGATTGTCTTTACCTATCTCCAGAACCCACTGAGGAAGGGATATGAACATGCCACCGGTATCACTTCCTCCATTTTCATGAAATGCCATTACAACCTTTGTGGATAAAATAAGAAATTCCATAAAACACTCTATTATTGGGAATCCGCCCATAAATAGCCTAAATAAGGTCAACAAATGTCTTAATGTGAACATAAAATGGGAACTGGGTTACTTTCTCCTCAAGGAATGAGGGGAATAACATTCCAGAATATAGATGAAATGATGCATCAAAAAGTAAATTGTTTGTAACCCATAGAACAGACTAAAGCAGGAAAGACCAGGGTTCTTTCCACCAAAGGATGACTAAATCAAAACTTATTAGAAATTCTGAGGAAACAATATGAGTATAATATAAACAACGAGTGGTTTAAGACCTGCAGTTTCATCTTGGAATCTCGGATAATTTTAAACAATTCCCTGTACCCGGACCACTCATATTTCTGAGGCACCCAGCTTTCAACGATGCCCCACCAGCAATTTACCACAACACCATTGATTTTTAAAGACTTGAGCTGCTGCAACTCCTCTTTAACACCATCAGGATCCATCAACTGGCAGAAATTGTTGATTACACCACTCTGACACAAACAAAACCATGATTTAAGTATGGATAATTAGATTGAAATTGGAATATGTATCAATATGATGCCGCATAACAGCAATTTTATGATATATAATTTGTTTCCTTGTGTTTTATCTCGAATGGTGAACATGGAAAGACAAATTAAAATGAGATAGAAATCTGAAAGCTTGGCCTCATGCTTTTACATGTAATGAGGAACAAAAATATGTAAAGGTAAAAAACTGCTTACAGAAAGCATAACAAAAACAGGGACGTATTGAGTGTCTGAAAAACTACTTCCATGCTCCCCACAGTGAAGTTCTTGCATGAACTGCAACAAATAATTCGTTAGATTTCCAACCGACATACTAATGTATCCAAACTTTCAATTAAGAATAGCTTATAAACTATAAAAGCAATCATATTGCATCAAGAAAAACATAGTCTGCTCTCTGCTGCTGAGATAAACTCAAACTACTACAGTCTTTGAAGCTTGAAGAGTTGATCTGAAAATAAACTCCCAAAAATTAAGATCTTCTTGTAGTTTTTAGGAGAAAAGTCAAAACCACTACATATGTCGGAAGTGGAACAAGGAGTTACTACAGCAACTATGTCATCTCAGATGCAGCATACGTAGCATGACACAGACACAGATCGACAAAAACTTCTGAGAATTTGCGTACATGACACAAACGAAAAAAGAAATTACATCCTCATATATAACTTTATATGTAGCTTCAATATACTAAAAAATGAAAAAGAAAACACGAGCAGCAGATAACCAACTCTCTCAATTTTATAGGTTCCAACAGTCAATTTCACAGGTTCCTGCATTATATTTAAGCGAGTCAACATCACTTACAAATAGATAGGGTGACAAGAAAACGCATCTAAAATTATCCCAAATTCAAAAAGGAACATAAAACCTGATACTAAACAACTCAAATATATTAGCAAGGCTCCTCTTCCCCTCTGATTTGGAGAATGGACGACTTGTAACTTTTTAAGTTCTCATTTATGCACGATTTGTATCTCCTTAAGTTCTAATTTATGCAATTCAATTAGTTGTACTAACAATGCTATATTGCAGTCTAATGAAAAGACGTGAAAAGTTAAGATGGCTGATTACACCATGATAAATTATAAACCCCAAATCCACATTGAATTACTTTTAACATACAGCATCTTAGCTTATACAAACTTGATTTACCTGGCCTGCCTCTAAACATTCTGCAGAATTCATTGGACTGGTACTTGTGAATTTATCAACCTTCGTGTCACTTTCTGTGACTACAATAGAATCAAAAGATGCTGGCGATAAACTCTCATTGATCCTTGGAACTGATGGCTGACAGTCCACAGATGCTCTGGTCGAGCAATTTCTCAAGGAACTGCCAGAAACTGGGCTCTCAACAGACATCACCTGATATAAGAATTATTATGTATCATTTAAAAGCAATGTGTTTTCAGACGACTTTAAAAAGACTGTATAGACATAGATTCATGACTTCAGAGTCTTCCAAATGCATTGAAGATAACCCATTTCCCCTACGTTCATCTTTTGGATGGGCGAGTTCTTGACAGGCCAACTCCCCCATATAACATAATTGGTCCAATAACCACTTTATAAAACGTACTTTTAAGTCTTGGCAGCACATTCTCATCACACAAGACACTAGATGTGAGCTTCCATTTCATCCATCTAGCTCCAATACGATGTGTAACATCATCATCAACTCCCCCCATTTCCTTGGATTATTGATCGAAGATACTTGAAACTTCCTGTCTTGGAGACGACTTATGTATCAATCCTCACTTCCTCATCTGCCTCGTGAGCTACATCACTGAGCTTACACTTCAACCACTCTATCTTAGTCTTGCTCAACCTGGCCCCTTTAGACTCCAGGGTCTGTCTCCAAACCTCCAGTCAATCGCTAACTCAAAAGACATAATAATCTATAATGTTTTTATAAGGGTGGTGTCCAGCTATTTTGCGCGCACCTTGACTATTCCACCAAGTACTTGTTATCTCCCACCGCACAAATTCTGGTAATCCTCTCCACAAGACTTAGGCAGATAGCAAGAGATTACCCAACATCTTGTCCCTGCTATGATTTGAATTCTGGCCTCCCATGGTTTTACCCACTTTGTTGACAGCTAAAGCTACACTGCGGGGGCCAAAGGGGTTCTCTAGCTCATTGAAAAGGTAAAAGAGGTACAGTTCCATGGATTATGAGTAATTCACTCTATGCTTCACTAACTGATACTTTTTCTATCTATCAAATCAGTTTCAGAAAGTGCATCACACATTCTATAAAATGAAAAGAACTGCACAGACACTAAAATGATCAAAGGTAAACTGTAAAGACTCAAACTTTGGCGAAAATCATCACGTTTACTTGATAATGTGGAATATTTTATACACCGACGATGCACAAAACTTAAATTCCAATTTAAAAGGCATAAAATTTGTTAACACTCTCGAAATGCCAAAGTGTGAGTGAATAATTTTATCAAAAAATAATGTATTGGAAAGGAAATGGGAACTCACCATATTATTAGTAGTATTATTAGGAGATTGTCTAAAAGTGGTACCATCAGGTTCAACAATCCAACCAGCTTGTCTAGCAAGTGCAGCAAGTACATCATTCATATCAGCACGTACTGGTAATTGATAATTACCATACTGTCGAAGTCCAGCTAGCATTCTGCTTGTAATTGCTCGTCGATGACGTTCTCGAAGCTTCGTTCGTTCCTTCTCTTTTTCTCTCTCTTTTCTGCTCTTATTTGTTGTTGTTCCGGTTCCGGCGGCGGCGGCGGTAGTGATGGAGTTTGTGGCGGCGAAGCCACGTGGACGGCGGAGGTGGGATTGGGGATTCGGGTTTGGGTCATTATTCGGGTCGGCAAATTGGGGGTTCGGATCTTGTTGGGTATTTGAAATGTGATGGTGATTGCTCATTGTTGCATGTGTTCTTTTCATTTTGCTCTATACTCTCTTTATCTACCTTGAATTTTCAATTTTTTATTTTTTTTTTGTTGTTTGGGAGGGGATTTGGAGGAATGAGTAATTTAGATTCGTGTTGCGTATGATTTATTAGGGAAAGGGGTGGATTTTTAGTTTTGCGTGGTTTAGGATTTATTTGGGGAGGAGGGTTTTCAGATTCGCGCTGCGTAGGATTTATTTGGGGAGGGTGGGTTTCACATTTGTGTCAAGTATGATTTATTTGGGGGGGGGGGGGGGGGGGGGGGGGAGGGGTTTAGGTTCGCGTCGAGTAGGATTTATTAGGGGAAGGGGTGGATGTCTGATTCGTGTGGTATACGATTTACTTAGGTAGGAATGGTTTTCTAATTTGTGTTGCGTAGGACTTATTTGGGAAGGGGTGAATTTCTGATTCATGTCGAGTAGGATTTATTAGGGAGTGGATTTCAAATTAGCATCGAGTATGATTTATTTGGGTGGTGGTGGGCTCAGATTCGCATCGACTAGAGGGGTAGGTTTCAGATTCTTATCGACTAGGATTTATTTGGGGAGATATGGGATTCTAATTCGCATTTCGTAGAATTTACTGAGGTATGGGTGGGTTTTTGATTCACATCTCGTAGGATGTATTTGTGGATGGGTGGACTTTAGATTCTCATAGAGTAGGATTTATTAAGGACGGTAGTAGGTTTCGGATTCACATCGATTAGGATTTATTAGGGGGAGAGGTGGGTTTTTGATCCGTGTGATTTAGGATTTATTTGGGCAGGAGTGGATTTCTAATTTACGTTGCGTGGGATTTATTTGGAAAAGGATGAATTTCTGATTCGCATTGCGTAGAATTTCTTTGGAGAGGGGTGCGTTTCAGATTTAGGTCGAGTAGGATTTATTAGGAGGGGAGGGGGTTGATTTGTGTGATGTAGGATTTGTTTAGGTAGGAGTGGGTTTCTGATTCACGTTGCATAGGATTTATTTGGGAAGGGTGTGTTTCTGATTCGCATCTTGTAGAATTTATTTAGGGGGGGTCGATTTCAGATTCGCATCGAGTATGATTTATTTGGGGGAGGGGGGGTGGATTTCTGGTTCACATTGCGTAGGAATTATTGGGGGAAGGGATGGGTTTCTTTTTGGAGTTTATTCAGATCTCTGTTGCCTAGGACTCCTTTACGAAGGGATGGAATTTTTATTTTTTTTTAAAGTTAGACTAGTTTAGATTTGTGATGCATAGGATTTATTGAGAAAAAACACTCCTACCAAGCTTGCATTTTGAGGTCACAATGGGGATGGGGATGGTTCATTGTTGCATGTATTCCCTTCAATTTGTTGTTAGAGAAATAAAGTTTTGATGATTGACTTATGAATGAAACATGTTAGTCATGTTGGTCCTTACAGGTGAATGTTTGAGCAAGGCTGATGATAAAATCATGGTAAAATAATACTTGAAGTCAGAAGTTGAAAAGCAAACAAAAGCATTTGTCACGTGCAGAAAAGAAGTAGGAAAGAAGATAAACACAACACTACAACAAGAGTGAAACTACTTGGGAGTCCTATTGAAGGAGATATACTACAACAAGGAGTGAAACTACTTGGGAGTCATATTGAAAAAAGAAGAGTATTGAAGGAGATATACTACAACAAAGAGTGAAACTACTTGGGAGTCCTATTGAAGAAAGAAGAGTACATTATCTGAAGGACTCCATCAGGAGTTGGCTTAACTACAAGAGATAGTTTCAAAGAGTTTTACTCATGCACAGATAAGAAAAGCTTCAATCAGCAAATCAGTTCACTAGCTTGAAGAAGAACCTGATCCTTTACTGAGTCGTAGACTTTGTATAATAGGTTGGTTGTTTGAGTTGTAATGAGTCTTAATTCTAGTCTCAGTGAAATATAAACTGAGTTAGGAGTTGTGTTTACAAGTTAGGAAACTAGTAGACTTGGGAACACTTATCTTGAGAAGATTTGTGTTATTGTAGAAATAGGAGTTAGAAGTTTAATTCCTAGTTTACAAGAGTCTTGTAATTTGTTGATTGTTGAGACTTAAGAGTTTTAGTGAAGTTGGGGTTAAATCCTGTAGAGGTAGAACTCGTATTTTTTTCCACCTTTCTTGAGTCTGGTGTTTTCCACGTAAAAATACTGTCTTCATATTTACTCTACTTAAGTGAACCATGTAAGCTTACATGTTCCACTGATAGACAACTATTAGAGTAAAACATTAAAATTAGTAGGGTACGCACTCTAACATTTGATCTACACTCTTTATAGCTTGCATTTTTAAGTCCTTTTTTTAAGTATTGGGGAAAGGGGAGGAGGTTGTGGGATGGGGTGGGGAGCTACGGGGTTTGGAGTAGCGATTAAAGATTTATATCACGTAGAATTTATCGTGACGGGAGTGAATTTATTTTTTAGAGTTCAATTAATTCAGTTTCATTTTGATAAAAATAACATAAATCCCAACTTTAATAGAATTATTTATACTCTGCCTCACTTCCTTAATTACTTTATTCTCTCTCCTGATTCATATACATAACAAGACGAACATATACATAGAAATCTTTGTATATGACAAGGCCGACATATACATAACAAGGCCGATTCATATACATAACAAGTATATATATCACAAGCCCAACATATACATAACAAGACCGACATATACATAACAAAGCCGATTCATATACATAACAGGACCGATATATACATAGAAAGCTATGTATATGTATTTTTAGAGAAAAATGAGATTTTTGTAATATGTTTTGGAGAGATGAAATTTTTTGTAATAAGTGAAACTTAAATTATGGATTTGTGTAATTTTTAGTTCATTTTGTGTACCTCTAGAATGGGTTTTTATTTAAAGTTCGGCTCACTTTGCATCCTATTAAGCTTGCACTTCGATATTGTATTGAATATACTATTCTTTTTAATTTACTTTTGTCACCAAAAGTCTCAAACCCCTTAGGCAAATTGGTCACATTCATAAACCAACAAAAAAGAAATGCTTATCATCATCGTTTCAATTAGTGGTGTTCACGGAAAATAAAAAATCGAATTAAATTAAAGAAAAATATTAATAATTGTTTTTGTGGTTTGAATTTTGTTTTTAATTTAAAATTCGATGTAATTGGTTTGATTTTGGCAGTAAGTGAAAATAATTGAAAACACTGAATCAAACTGATTATACTAACACCCATTTAGAAACCATAATTTAAGATATACATTATATATTTTTTTTATATAAAAACCTATGATCCATATTCAATTTTCTGTCCTTTGCATCATAATCTAGGTGTTTGCTTGCCTTTATAGGAATTCAGTTTTTTTGTCTTACATTTTAGTTTGATGTGTAATTTTATTTTGACAATTCTAATAATCTATTTCATGTCAAAATGACTTCTATTTGATCAGTCCTTTAATTATTTGTGAGTGTTTAATTCAGTCATCGTCAAGATACTTTTACCCCAAACTATCTTCTTACATTGCTATGTAATGAGTTTTTTCTTGACAGTGAAGAAAAAGGTGAAGACTACTTGGGATATAGAGGTATCTTGTGAAAATATTTGGAATATGTCTACATGTTTAGAGCATTTCGTGTTTGTACATATTCTTAGAAGGTTAATGTTATAGCTCATAACGTAGCTAAGTTTTCAATATTTGTTTTGTCTGAGTTACCTTAGGAACTGGTATTCCTAAGTCGGATTGTAGATGATGTTTTACATTCTTTTGGATATATTATGTCCGTAATGAATGAATAAAACGACAGATGAGGCAATTTTGAGAATGCATAACTATGTTGCTCCATCAGACTCTTCAAAAATGTAGATAAATGCGACTTTGAAGGATATCCGACACAGGTACAACAATATTTTGAAAGAGAGTCCAACCAACATAGATGTAAAAACAAAGTTTAGTTTGCAAAATTGTTGATTTTATTGAATAGCAACATTTGAAATACAAAGGGAAGACTTTCAAGTAATCTTGGACATTTCATTTTTAAGTCAAATTTAACGACAGTTTTGTCATGTGGTCTTTTATTAGAGTTCTGCGATATTAATTAAAATAAATCAATATTAATTTTAAAATATCTTTGACCCATTAAAAATAACCGATTCATTTAACATAACCCGACCCACATCCATTAAAATATTTTATTTTCCTACAACAACTATTTTTCTAATAAAAAAAATAGTGATTAATGTATATCCTTTGGCTATTTCTAGTTGATTCTAAATCATTATAAATGTTACGCATAACAGAAACCTCAAAAATTCTATCCTACAGTAATTGATTAGTTTTAATTCCAGTGACTCCAATATATACTTCGAAGATGCAAGAAAATAAACCAATGAACGATTAGGGAAAGCAAGAAAAAGAAAGAGGCGTACCAATAGAACTTCTCCATTCTCCCATCACGAATTAGGGGAGTATACATTATTGAAAAAATCATTTTCAAATAACAACTTAAAAGAAGTCTGTTATCCTAATTATCCTGTCATGCATATGGAATAATTTCTCCTATCATGAATTAGTGAAGCATACATTGTTGAAAAATGATTTTCAAATAATGGCTTAAAAGAAGTCTGCTATTTCAATTATCCCGCCATGTATATAGGATAAATTCTCCCATCATTATGGTATAAATGTTGGAATAAATAATCCTGATACTAACTAATTTCAGATATTTTGAAATTAATATTGATTTCTTTTAATTAATTGCGTGGACTTCTAATAAAAGACCACGTGACAAAGCTATTTTTAAAAACCAATCATTAAAAAGTAATGACATGAGTGAGTTGATTTTATAGTGGTGATGACATGAATGAGCCGAACTTTTAACTGAAGGCATAAATGAGTCATTTCTGATAGTTCAATGGGATATTGGGGCCTTTTTGCTTACTTTAATTAATAACGTGGATCTCTAATAAAAGGCCATGTAGCAAAGTTGTTTTTGAAAACCACCGTTAAAAATTAATGGCATGGATGAGCTAATTTTGTAACAGCAATGACATGAATGAGCTCAACTTTTAACTGATGGCATAAATGAGTCATTTCTGATATTTCAATGACATATTTAGCCGTTTCTCTAAAATTTATTGACGTATGTTTTAATACATACCAAACTTAAGGTGTTTGTTTTTAATTCTCGACTTGCAACACCAAATCTAATACTTTTATGAACTTTTCTCTCCCTCTAAGAATTTAAATTAATTAAATAATTATTTTCTACTGTTAAAGTTAATATTGTCAAGTTACATTATTTTGGATGATGTAGGACTAGGTAATAGTTAAATCTAGTACTATTTGATAAATAAAATTAATAAAAAAATATTTAATTTTTCTATTAGAATGTAAATTTTAAATTTTACTGAAAGTGACTTGGTGAACTTCCTGGAATATAACTGCTACTCCAAAGAGACAAATGTTAGATTTTTCTTTACTTGATTTGTGTTATATATATCTTGACATTGTTTAATTAAGGAGCATAGCAAAAGTAATTGATTTCTTCACAATCAACTTAGTTTTGATATTTTTAGACTTTTAGTACAGATATGTCACTTATGTGTTATCAATAACGGAAAAGGTTAAAAAATAATCGTTAACTATCTAAAATAACTCAAAAATATTCTTCATTAGATTTTTGGTTAAAAAATGTTTTTCCATTAAATATTTGAATAAAAAATACCCCTCTAACGGAATTTCACTAAAGACGCCACCTAGATAAAAATAGCCACCTAGACATTTCACATCACGATCCACATGTATAATCCCCTTTTAAAATCATCAGCCCATAAGCTTTTCTGCAACAATGCAAATCTCAAGATGTTTCCTCCATGGAAGAGAAGCATTATAAGTTCTGTACAAGTGATCTGATCACGGAGAGTTCCATGAGCCCTGTAATTATAAACAAAAATCATCTCATTGTTATCATCACAATAACTGATAAAGGATACCAAATGAAGATGTTTTAGCTTTGATAACATGTGAATCTCTGTTTCAAATTCGCAAACTCCTTGCTTTGACGAAACTATGGTTGCGCCGTTGTCTATGTACCGTTTGTACACATTACCGAAACCTCCATGTCCAATCACAAAATTGTCATCAAAATTTTCTGTTGCAGCTTTTATCCTCTTCCAGTAAGAAGTGTCGGCACAAATTGGACGATAATGATGATGAGCCTGAGCTGCTGGTCTTTTTTGTGGGGTTGAATTCAATGTAATTGACAAAGGGATCCACGATGATTTTGTAACGCTTGTATGCAGGTCTTTTTTCTCTTTTCCTTCGCTGAAAAATCAAGAAACATAGAATTGATAACACAACAATTTTGCTAATCACACTTGCTGTGATAACAAGAAGGATATGGTATTTCCTTGGGGTTGAATTTGCTGGAATTATCTTCAGAAGCTTAAGGAAAAAACTGCACAAATGGGAAAAGGAACAAGAAGTTTCGGTAAGAGGAGGAATAAGACTCATACACTGTGTGTTAGATGTGGTCGCCGTAGCTTCCATATCCAGAAGAGTTGTTGTTTTGCTTGTGCTTACCCTGCTGCTCGTCTTAGAAAATATAACTGGAGCGTCAAGGCACTTAGAAGAAAGACCACTGGAACTGGTCGTATGAGGTATCTCAGCAATGTGCCCCGCAGGTTTAAGACGAACTTCAGAGAAGGAACCGAGGCAGCTCCAATGAAGAAAGGCACTGCTGCAACCTCTTAAGTTTCTAAAGAAGCAGTTTGACCTTGTTTCATTTTGATTTTGCCTTCCATTTTGTTGATGTCGGAGATATTGTTGTTTAAGATATGTGTCCTATGGATTTCTTTGCCTTTGATATAGTATTCGTTCCCTCCCCCAAAAAAAAGAATTTGCTGGAATTTTAAATCGCAATTCAGAATTCTGATTGATAATACCCGTTCTTTTTTATCCATCTATTAAGCTTATGGGTTTGACGGATTTTAAAAAAAGATTATACATGTGGAAGGTGATGTGGAATGTTCAGGTGACTATTTTTATTCAAGTGATACGGGAATAATCACGGATATAGACTTAGGAGAGTGTGTTGGACCCGAACTTTGGCATGTACAATTGAAGTATAAAAGAGGCCCAAAATGCACCTAAATCAGCCCATAAGTTACACTAGATAGGTGCCCACTCTTTGAAGGGTTTTTTGGTTATTTTAATGTAATAGTTATAAAAGGAACATTGTAGGGTTTTTAGATTTAGTTTTGGATATTATTGTAAGTCTTGTAAGAATTGAAACACCATAGTTAGGGCTTGGAAAATCCACCAACCGAAACTAGGGCAAGATCTACTGTGGATTCACTAGTGATTGTGTTTGCTTGGAAACGTTGGCGCTTGAGAGGTGAAATCCGATCTCGTGTCACATAAGAGATAGGTGAATCGTTGTGTATAGTGTTAAAGGTCCAAGAGTGGAATAGGTTCTTGGGTTTTTAAGATTACATCTTCGTGTAGTCTATCTATCCATCCCTTGTTTCTTTTATTGTAATCTTGTTAGTGTTTGTAACTTGTAATCATTCCTCTTGTTTCTAGTGAACCCGTCACTTGTTGTTGTTGTTCATCTTATTTTTGATCCATCTTGTTAGTTTGCTGATTGGTTGTTTTTAGGTGTTAAACACCACAATACATTGTGTTCTTGTTGTTGTTTGTTGAATTCGAGAGGGGTCATCCAAAGGGTCCACAATTTTCTTGACTAGTGGACAATTTTAGATGTTTGCTTTGTGTCTTCTTGGTTTTTCTTGTATCACCAAGTGGCGCCTTTGGTGGAATTTCGTTAGAGAGAGGGGTATTTTTGAGCCAAATATTAAACGGAGGGACATTTTTGAGTCAAAAATCTAACAAAGGTATTTTTAAGTTATTTCAGATAGTTCAGGAATATTTTTTAACATTTTCCGTATCAATAACTTGCATTGTTTCTACTATATACATTTCTATGTCAACTTCATTGTTTTCCGTCAACCTTACCGCATTTATGCCTCGATGATCGATCAATTGATTTTCTTCAATTCAACCACATATGTTAACTATAAATCCTTCTTATTATTTTATTTCTGTTTATCTGAAGGCATTATCGTGGAACAAGAGCACATATTGTTGTTCATGGGATGAAGTTCATTGTGACGAGATGACAGGAAAAGTGATTAAGCTTGATCTCCGTTGCAGTAGCCTCTTTCAACTCTTCAATCTCAGAAGGCTTGATTTGTCTCATAATGATTTTTCCGGGTCGCTCATTTCACCTAAAATTGTTGAGTTTTCTAGCTTAACGTATCTTGATTTGTCGCGTTCAAATTTTACAGGTCTAATTCCTTCTGAAATCTCACTTTTCTAAATTATCCTTTCTTCATATCTGGAGTGATTATAAGCTTAGATTTGAACCTCGCAATTTTGAATTGCTCCTTAAGAACTTGACCCAATTAAAAGTGCTCGAACTTTACTTGCTCTTCCATCATTTCTCTAAATTTCTCCCACAATTGACCCCCAAGCTCTTGGCTTTATAGCATTTTGTGTTCTATTTTTCTTTATGATAATACTTCCTAGTGAATTTGATCATAAAAGCCCATCAGTTTCTAGTATAATTTTCAATAATATGGTTTGACATTTTGTTTCTCTATGATGGTCAGTGTGAGATAGTTCAGTTTTTGGATATGAAAATAAAGAATAGAGAAATGAAGAAATTAGGTTTATTTTTCTCTCTCTATATATAGAAAAATAAACCTAATTTCTCTTTTTATTGTGTAAAAAATGGGGCGTGACGCAGGACCTAATTGTTGTTAGATTTTTCATTTTAAAATTAAGAAAAGCTTTGACGAATTAGGCTCTCTTTTTTTACTTATTGATATTGAATATCCTTATATACTTCAGACCTTATTTAGTATTTGATTATGTATTAAAGGTGCATAAGGAAACTTGATTTTTTCTTCGCTTTGAAGATCTTCAATTCGTTGATGTTTGTATGAGCTTTAGAAGTACTAGGTTTGCACATAAACTTAAATTTTTCTTTTAACTTATTTTGTTTATGTATTGTGAATAACTGGTATTAATATTCGCGCGATGCGCGGTTGATATTAATGAAAGATATATTTTATAGTTATGCATATAAGGCTTCTCTGTAAAATTTTAACTTGAACTTTAAATTCTTTTTATTTTAAATATTTTAATTTGCACCCTCTTATCAAGAGGAAGAAAAGAGTTTCCCCTTCTCCTTTTTTGTCTTAATAGATTTTTCTTTCAAAGTAAATTTTGTATTTCTTTGCACGATCTTAGTCATAGTATATTTTTTATAAATTTAAAATATTTTTGCGTCAAGGCAAATATTTTAAGCAAAGTCTCAATAATAGTCAATTTTTCCTCTCTCATATTTTTTTATTACCATTTTTTCAACAAATACTTATAACATTATCTAAAGTCTTAACCTGTTTGCACGATTTCACAATGTTCACTTATTCTCTTATGATAATGGACCAACAAATATTAATGAATCTTATTGTATATTATTTTTTCGAATATATGGTTTAATCCTTCATAGATTTGAATATTCACTTTTCAACTCTATTTTCGATCAATCCTATCATACTTTCTCAATTTACTCAGTTTAAATGAAATTATAAATATTAATCACTATCGATATTGAATTCCCTCCCATCTTTGAATATTCAAATAATACTTAACCCCTTATGTTCATCAGTACAATAAGATATTAATCTTATTCATCTTTATCCTTTATATTGTACAAAGTAGATCAAAATAATTATTGCACCAAAAGATCTACAATATTCTAAAATTGAAGTTACAAATATAAAGATAAACATGATTGAACGCATTGCCTGTTTATATCGACTAAAACAAAAAAATAAGAAAGTTTGTTGCATAATGTTTATGAATAACAAATGATAAACGACCTTTACTTTCACACTAGTACAATATGCTACAAAAAAGTAGAATAATACTTGTAGTAAGAATTTAAATATAATGAATTTTACAAAATCAATATTCATAAGTATTTGATTTATTGAATTTGAGCATTGCCCATTGAGCATCAGCCACGAGATACTCACCCAAATTTTGATCTTCGAGATATAGATTTTGAGATAGTAATTTTAGTGTCGGATAAATTTCATAGATAGTTATAAAACTATTATTTTTTTACTAAGGTCACTTAACTATCATTCCTAATACAATATCACAAAACTTTTAATATACTATTAAAATCACACAATTTAATTGTCAAATTAATTGTTAATCATAACATATAGAAATATAGTATAGACAAATCAAGTGTTAATCCTAATATATTGAAATATAATGATTAGTAATTTAGTATCATAATTTATTCATTTTTGAAATCATATTATTATCTCACTAAAATCTAAAGCAACAATATTTGCAATGCAAGAAAATCAACTAACTAATATCGATATTAGTTTCTTCATATTTAATGTATAACTTGTAAAATTTTATGTTATTGCTAAAATTTTCATTGCACATTTCGACCAAGATAAATTTTTATAAGTCTTTAAAAATATATTATATATTAAAATATCACTAACTTAAATCTTCAAAGAGTACAAATCATATTTTTTTTATAACAGTACATGAATACTGGCTCATAAATTTTTCACCAAACATGTAGAAAATAAAATGAATATGCAACATAACCTGTATATTTAGTTGACTTGATAAATCAAGAAAAATCTATTCTAAAACAATACTCAAACTAAATTGAGACTCTAGCGATTATCACGACAAGATAAGATGTTGTAGAAATCACTTGCACAATTCATCTTCTCCAACATGTTATGGCAGAAATTAATTAGCTTTTACTGAGTGTAGCCTTCTTATATAGTGGTAAATTATTATGACATTAGAACTTCTAGATTAATTGCAGTTGGTATAATATTTTTTTCCATGTATATGTATATAATTCTTAATTGATTATTCATTTTCTATTTATATTTCTCAATCAATTTTGTTATGCTTCCTTAATTGACCTACATTCAATGAAATCATAAATATTTTTTGTCATATAAATAATCATTTTATGGTAATACTTCAATTGCATATATTCTAATTAATTAGTAACTCACACCTACATTTCATCATATACAAATTATTATAAATTTTTATTATTAAGAAATATTTATTCCTAATTCATTTTATTGATATGCACATTTAAATTTTTGTATAAGATAATTAATTTTTGTTCATAAAAATGAAGTATCTTTTACAAATTTGATTATTTTAAAATTTTAAATTATTCTTACAGACATATATAAGGTTATATAATTGGTCAATTAAAAAATAACTTTGTAAGGCAAAAAAAATTTTGACTTCAAATATTTATTTGAACTATGTAATTTTAGTAGTTATTTTCGATAAATATTATGCAATCTTTTCTGTGTAGTAATATTCATTTTTTAAAAATTTTAATATTTATTTATTTTCAAACTACCCTCCTTTTAAATTCAAGACTATCATTTATTCATTTCCTAATATAAAATAATAGTGTAATTACTCATTGATACTTATTCGTAAATATGAATGCATATTATTTTAAATATAGATTACTTCAAAAAAATAGAATAAAAATCCTTCCAATAAATGTGAATGCATATTTTTAAAATAAAATTACTTGAAATATATTGAAATAAATTTCTTCCATTTTATAGTCCAATGTTACCATTTGAGTGATCACCTCTTTTTCATAATATTTTTAATTTTGGAATAACTTTTTGATTATTATTATTTTTTTTATATAAGTTGTTTGATTACTAATTGGTTATTCTCTTAATTGATATTTCTTGATACTGTCTTGATTAAGTCATTTGTAATCAAATCATAAATGTTCTTTTTTTGTATAATATTATTATTTAAATTAATTATATATACATTTTGAGTGATGACATCTTTTTCATAATGTTTTTAATCTCGGAAGACCTCATTTGTCATAATAATCTTTTTCATATAAGTTACTTGATTATTAATTATTTATTCTCTGATTGATTTTTTGTAATACTTTCTTGATTTACTAAATTGTAGTGAAATTATAAATATTTTTTAAGTAGTATTATTATTTAAATTAATTGTGTATATTTTCTTAGGGATAACTTTTTTTTCATAATATTTTTTTATTTTGAAATGACTTTTTGATTATTATAATCTTATTCATATACATTACATGATTACTATTTACTAATTAATTTTTTGTAACATTTTCTTGATTTACTCAATTGTAGTAAAATCATAAACATTTACTTTTTATAATATCATTATTTATGTTGTTTAAATTAATTGTTCACATATTTTAAGGAATGACATCTCTATTGAAATATTTTTTATTTTGGAATGACTTTTTGGTCATAGTAATTTTTTTTCATATAAGTTGCTTGATTACTAATTGGTTATTCACCAAAATAAATTTTGTTGCCAACAAGATAGATTCTTGTTGCCAAAATACCAATTGGCTAGTTCTCAATATGCCACTTGGTTTAATTTTAGGTTAACTTCTTTGCTTTATTATATATATAGATAGATAGATTGTAGTAAAATCATAAATATTTTTTAAATAATATTATTATTTAAATTAATTGTGTATATTTTTTTAGGAATAACATCTATTTCATAATATTTTTTTATTTTGAAATGACTTTTTAATCATTATAATCTTATTCATATAAGTTACATGATTACTATTTACTAATTGATTTTTTTATAATATTTTCTTGATTTACTCAATTGTAGAAAAAACACAAACATTTACTTTTTATAATATTATTATTTATGTTGTTTAAATTAATTGTTCACATATTTAAGGAATGACATCTCTATTGAAATATTTTTTATTTTGTAATGACTTTTAGGTCATAATAATTTTTTCCATATACGTCTTACTACTTGGTTATTTACCAAAATAATCACCAAAATAAATTTTGTTACCTACAAAATAGATTCTTGTTGCCAAAATATCAAGTGACTAGTTCTCAATAAGCCACTTGACTTAATTTTAGGCTAACTTCTTTGCTTTATTATATATATAGATTAACCTGAGGTCTTGAGATACATACTTTTGAGGGTACAATAATGTTGTAATTGAGTTATGAATATGTTAAAATCAGATAGGTGTTATGTGTGTAGTATTTCTATAAGATAATAATTAAACTCGAGCACATGTACAAATTGTTTGAGCATTATTGCATTCGAGACTTTGTATATATTTTTGCTTTTTCTCTCTCTCTTTTTTTTTTTTTTTTAAATTAACACTTATTTTGGGTAAATTCAAAGGCTAAAAATCATTTCTTATGAATTAAAGAACACGGTAAATAATGAATGGTTAATAAGTGAATGTATATATATAGGTAAATTATATTAGAAATTATGTGTTTTTGTATCCACATATTAAAAAAGGAAATTGATATTCCGAAAATATAGCTCATGCCTCTCGGTTTAATTTACATTGTAAATATAAAAACGCATTCAAGTTGCCAAGAAAAAATACAACAAAATTCGTTTCCATCATATTTTTTGTGGATTAAGAGGTTTTGATTGCCGAGGTATGAAATTCATGGGGTTCAAGAAAAAAAAATCTCGAGTTCAATCTATTGTGTTTAATAATAAGATTGATATTCCTTGTTAATTATCATATAATCACTTATCATTTTCATGAAAACCCTTGCCCTCATCCTTTTTGAAAAGATTAAATCTATTTTCTGGGCATTGAATGTTTTATGTTATTTTTCTTAGCAACCATGCATTATATTAAATTTGCTAACTCAATAATGAAATATATAGGCCTTGCCATAGTTTTTGAATCTTAAATTTGAAATGGAGTTATTTCATGTAACTGTTTGTATCAAATTGACTTGATATTTCCATTTCACACTAGAAATATGGAATTTAAAATTCAAAAAAAAAAAAAAGTTTTGGTAGTTTTTCTAGTTTTCATATATAAAACTTCAACTTTATTTTCATATGGAAACACGACTTCAACTTCAACTTTATTTTCATATGAAAACACGACTTCAATGTAAATAGGCATATATTTTTTCAACTTCAGCTTTCAATATTATTTTATTTTTAAAAAAATCTCAACCGAATAATGTCGAAACACCTATATAGTATATACTATACTTATAATTTTTTATTTTTTATTTTTTTTTGGTGTTGTAGAAGCATGGAACATACAAAAATATTGCAGGGATTATGCCTACTCATTTGTTCTTTGATTATACTAAATGGCAAAGCTGTAATTGGACAACAAAATGACATGGTTGATTTAACTATTCTTGAAAGTGCAGTGTCAAAAGGAGCTGGTAATAATATTTTTTTCTTTAAATATGTAGATATGAATTATTTGGCTAATTATTATGAGGTAACTTTCATATAGAGAAAATACATCAAATCCCCCTCAACTTGTCGCCAAAATTTACTTGAGATCCTAAACTAATCAGGTAATTATATACCCCTTAACAATTTTCAAGTGAATTTTATACCACCCTAATAATATTATACCACTCTCACTACGGAGAATGCAGTACAATAGTGCCCCCTCCCACTCCCCCTCCCTTTCTTTTCCTTTCTTAAATATGCGATTCCAAAGAAACTGTCATTTCATACCAAAGGGACTTTACAAATAATCAAAGCTGAACAAACTTTACAAAAATTGATTCAAACTAACAGTGAATTCAAAGAAAGAAATCAAGAACTCAAATCCAAGCCCTATAAACTGTCATTTCATCCAAAAGGGATTCTAAAACAGATCAAAGTTGAACACACTTTGCAAAAATGATTCAAACTTTAAGTTCTGAAACAGAAACAAGATCCATTGTTGCAAGCTTTTCAGTGAGGTTTTTTTTTTTTTCCATTGTTGCAAATTTTTCAGTGAGATTTTTTTCTTCAACAAATGAAAAATTGACTTGAATTAACTTGAGCAAATCCAACAATGGACTAAATACAAGTATATGATCACAAAAGCACATCAATACACAAAATTTCAAATCCAAATTCTTTTACATTAACCAAAACCTAAAATCCCAAAACTCCCAAATTCTCAATCTTTTACTCAACAATGTCAACAGAAATGACACAAATAGTCCCAAATCAAAAATGACATTGATGTTATTTGCATTACATGGAATTTTTGGCCAAGAACCAAACTTGTTCATCAATCTTGAACCCCTTTTGGTTGTCAAAAGATGAAGTTTTGGATCAATTAGGACTTGGTAGGAAGGGGTTTACGAAGAAGACGAAGAAACGGGGCGGGGGTACGAAGTAGATGAAGA